>NW_020956319.1:59961-64703 GCF_003031625.1 Empidonax traillii | reverse complement strand
CCCTGTGTGCCCCCCAGCCCTCTGGGCGTCCCTTCCTTCCGGGGTGCTGGAGCTGCTGCTGACCATCCCCCTGTCCTTGCTGTCCCCGCAGAACTCCATCCGGCACAACCTGTCCCTGCACACCCGCTTCATCCGCGTGCAGAACGAGGGCACCGGCAAGAGCTCCTGGTGGATGCTGAACCCCGAGGGCGGCAAGACGGGCAAGACGCCGCGGCGGCGGGCGGTGTCCATGGACAACAACAGCAAGTTCCTGCGGATCAAGGGCAAGGCCAGCAAGAAGAAGCAGCTGCAGGTGACGCAGGAGCGCGGGGAGGACAGCCCCTCCTCCCAGCAGGCCAAGTGGTCGGAGAGCCCCGCGTCCCACGCCAGCGACGAGTACGACGCCTGGGCGGAGTTCCGGACGCGCGCCAGCTCCACGGCCAGCACGCTGAGCGGGCGCCTCTCGCCCATCATGGCCAACCACGAGCCCGACGAGCTGGAGGAGGACGACGGCACCCCCTCCTCGCCGCTGATGTACCCCAGCCCCTCCAGCACCATGTCTCCTTCCCTCAGCGCCCGCTGCTCCGTGGAGCTGCCCCGGCTGACCGACCTGACCGGCACCATCAGCCTGAACGAGAGCCTGGGGGAGAGCATGCTGGAGGACCTGCAGGACGGCTACGCCATGAGCCCCAGCCAGCAGCTCCCGCCGGCCGCCCTGCGGCAGCGCAGCTCCAGCTTCACCTTCAACTCCAAGTGCTCCAGCATGGGGGCCGCCAGCAACACCTACTGCGGGACCATCTACAGCCAGCCCGCCATGGGCCTCATGCGCCGCCTGCCCATGCAGACCATCCAGGAGAACAAGCAGGCCACCTTCTCTCCCGTCAGCTCCTACAGGAACACCTCGCTGCAGGACCTGCTCTCCTCCATCTCCTACGCGCACAAGGAGAGCATGGTCCCGGGGGACCTGCCCCTGCCGCAGGCCAGCCCCATGGTGCCGGCCCGTGGCCACAGACACAACCCGCTGCTGTGTGGGGGCGGGGAGCAGGGCCTGTCCTCCTACCCGTCCCACCCGGGCCCTCTCATGAAGAGCGGCGCGTTGTACCACCCGTCACCAGCCGGTCACCACCCCGCGGTCAACACCAGTGCCTTAGCCAATCCTGTCAGCCTTATGAGCCTGCCCAGTGACTCGTGCAGCATGGCAGCCGTGCCGCACCACGGGCACCTGCATTCCTACGCTAATAACCAAGGGGCACACATGAGCTTGCTGGATTCGCTGCAGGGCCCCTACCCGGGGGCCGTCCACCCCCCCGTGTTGGGCCAAGACAGGTTCCCAGCAGACCTGGACCTGGACATGTTCAACGGGAGCCTGGAGTGCGACGTGGAGTCCATCATCCTGAATGACTTTATGGACAGCGACGAGATGGACTTCAACTTCGACTCGGCCCTCCCGCCGCAGAACGGGCTCAACGTGCCCGCGCTGCCCGGGGGGCCACAGCCCACGAACCAGAGCTGGGTGCCTGGGTGATGCCCGTCCCGGGGGGGCTGACCACCGGGAAGCCACGAGGGGAACATTGAGACTAACATATTTTTTTTCCTTTCTCTTCTGCCTTTGTTTGTTAAGATGGGCGAGAGCCGTCGGTCTGAGCTTGAGGTCGAACACGGAACACAAACCGGAGGGTCAAACCCTGAGATGGAAGGGGAGGGCCCCCAGCCCCACGTGTGCCCGGTCTGATGGGTCCTCCCCTGGGCATCCTCCAGGGGACACGGGGCAGCTGGGTGGGAGAGGCAGCCGGAGCCAGGTGGATCCAGGGGGGTAGCAGGAAGGGAAGGCCTTTCCAGACGGTCCCAGTGCCCCACTGCGATGGTGCCAGTTTGATTTGCCCTCGGGCTGGGTGACGGAGTGGTGACGGCTGGTGGTGTGGTCATTTCCCACGGGAAGGGACTGTTCTCTGAGCCACCTTGGGAAATGAGTCCTCTGGGTAGAAGTGTCAGGAGTGGGGACCCTGCCCCGGGGTGGGGGGGGGGGCTCATCACCCCTCGGTCCTGGTTGAGATCAGAGCTCTGCCAAGCCCACACACCCAGGACACCAACACGGGGGGTGTCCCTGTGTGGCCCCAGGTGGGTTCTCTTAGCGAGCAGTGAGAGGGGGGTGGTGATGGAGGGGAGGGCGTGCAGGCAGCAGCCCTGGGAACAGCATCTGGGCAGCCCCTGTGCCCGCTGGTGGCTGGGGGTGCCAGGGGGGAACGCTGCAGTCCCTGCCTGGAGCAGGCATGGGCAGGGCCCAGGGCGGTCCTGCTGGAAGGGAGGTGCTGCTGGAAGGGGTCCCCTGTGCTGCAGGCTCAGGGGCAGCTCGCAGGGTCGGGGAGGGGGGTGTATTTATTTGATTTCATGCACTCTTTTGCCATTGAGTTTTTGCATTGGAAAGAAGAAAGGGTCGAGCTTAGGGAGAGGAGACAGAGGCCATGGGCAGTGCTGGTGGCTGTGCCCCATCACAGGGCTCATCTTGGCTTGGCCATGGCTTTGGGTGAAAGCTGTGATGGGGGTCACCCTCGAGAAGGGGAGGGTTGTGGTGGCCAGGCCTCCAGGAGCAGGGTGGGGTCCTTCCTGCCCCAAACCTGGGTGACCCACATCGCTCAGGGAGGTGCCATAGGGCCCACAGCCAGGGCTGTGGGGCTCCAGTGGGCTCACTGCCCAACCCCAAGGTGCCAGGAGAGCTGGTCCAGGGGGCTGTCAGTAAGAAGGGGGCACCCACCTTCCAGGGGCCAGGGCTGTGTGAGGATGGGAACCACAGTTCACACGTGGTCCTGCTGTGTGTCAGGACCCCAAACTGGCCCCACTGCCTCACTGGGGCAGGAGTGGGCCAGGGTGCCACAGCCATCCTGCACAGCTGTGGGGCAGCTCTGCCCTGGGTGCAGTGGGGGTTTGGAGGGGGCAGGCTGGTGGGCAGTAGCAGCTGGTCTGTGCTCTGGAGGGGCTGGGAGGATGTGGTGGGAGCTGCTGCTGCTCTGTCCTGGGGAGTCTCTGCTCAGCCATCCTTCCTCCTGGGCACCCCAGGCTCTCTCTAAGCCCCAGCCCCTGCCTTGCAGCAGGGTCAGTCTGCTGAACCAGCATGTTTTCCCAGCCCAGCTCTTCCCTTCTCTCCCCAGGACCAGCTCCCCTGGCACAGTGCAGGCACTGGGTCCCAGCTGCAGGGACAGTGTGGCTGCCCAGAGCCAGGGTAGGGGGACCTGCGGGTGGGCACCTCCTGCTCCTCTCCTGACCCACAGGTCTGTGGCAAAGTGTGACAGAGGAGCCCCATGTGCCACCATCCACCTTTGTCCAGGGCACACGGCAGGCACAGTCTCTGAAGACATTCTTACAAGTTAATTAATTATGTTTACATTATTTGATCATGTACAGAATTTAATATATTCTATTATATATAATCTTTCTTGAATGCTTTTTTAAAAAGGGTTATTCTTTGGTCAGGATCATTACCACATTCCTTTTGTACATCACCTCTCGTTTCAGGCATATTTCAAATCCTTGGAAGCCGGTTGCAAATGGCAAATTAATCCCTGGCCCCCCCAGTTCAGCACGTGGGGTGTGAGGGACCCAGAGGCAGGGAGGGCAGGGAGGGCTGCCCTGCAGGAAAAAGGGGGGCTCTGCCCCCAAGAATGGGAGAAACAGAAGGGGTCCTGGCTCTTCCAGGCATCCAGTGTCCAGGCACAGATCCAGCAGCACACCAGCACACCGGGCCAGCAGTCAGGCGTTCGCAGATGGGATTCTCTGGCACAGGGACCCCCCAAACCTCCCGTGGTGTCACAGGCACGGGCCGACCATCAGTGTGGAGGGGGAGCCACATGGGCAGCAGGAGGAAACCCTCCCCTTGTCCCGTGCCTGCCCCACCCCCGCTGCCCCCCTGCCCCGCTGCTGGAGCCCCTCGAGCCCCCCCAGGGCACGTCCCATTGCCCAGCTGTCGTCGTGGTTCGTGACCGTGGGGTTGTCGTGTGTGCGGTGGAGTCGTGTTGGTTTTGACGCGTCGTGTGTTCAGTCGTCGTGCGGTGCGAGGGACGGTGGGGGGCAAGCACAGAGACCCCACAGTGGCTGGGACCCCGGGGCAGGGGTGGCTGGAGGGGCAGGGGAGCTGAGGGAGCGGGGGATGCCGGGCTGTGGTGCCCAGGGGGGGGTAGTGGTGGCAGGGGGGGGTCGGGGCTGTGCTTCATGCCCGTGGGGCAGGCAGGTCCTAGGGGTCCTGGGGGCTGCTGGCATGGCCGTGCCCTCTGTGAGTGCCAGTGTGGGCACGCCAGGGCTCTGTGTCACTGTGGGGGGGCCGAGGGTTGTCTCTCTGGAAAGAGCGAGGCCCCCTCATGTCCCACCTCAGTCAGCCTCACCCTCCCCGCTCCATCACCCCCTCTCCCTGTGGTGCCCCCGCCCCACGGCGCAGCCTCTGGGGACACGGAGCTCCCTCTGCTCCCAGCCCTGCCCCTGCCCAGCCCTGCCTGCAGCTGGTGTGGGGGGATGCCGAGGGGCCCCCCCGGTTTGCTCATACAGCGGTTTTGGGTCCGTCCTTTCCCTCGTATTTATAACTGTACAGACTGGGGGGGAGGGTCTGAGGTCATCTCTCACCACACATCTATCGTAGGCAATGGTAACTTTCTTGGTTGTGCTATTAGAGTTTGTGTATGTGGCAATGTAAAGAACTGTGTATAGTGCATTGTACAGCATATTTTCATGAATAAAATTGTTTTAAATATTACAAGGAGGGGCTGCTGCTTGTGTGC
>NW_020956319.1:49294-58217 GCF_003031625.1 Empidonax traillii | reverse complement strand
CCCCCCAGCTCTCCCAGCCTGGCTCCAGAGCAGAGGGGCTCCAGCCCTGGAGCATCTCTGGGGCCTCTTCTGAACTCTTCCCATCAGCATTATTAGGCTTTTCCATGGCAATTTGATGCCCAGTGCTCCCCACTGTGCAGAACACCTGCAATGTGTCCCTCCAGCACCCCCTGGGACATCCCAGCAGAACATCTCTGCTCCCAGTGCACTGCTGGGGCACAGCCCAGAGCATCCTCCCCACTGCTGGTGGGGAACAATCCCCTGCAGAGCCTGCAGTGACAATCTGTGCCCACTCATGATCTCCTAAATGAGGCCTTCACCCATATGCTTTTTGGGTTTTCCTATTTTTTAATGAGGAAACACACAGTGTCCAGGTGATCCCTTGCTGCTCCCGTGTCCTCAGCAAACCTCCCCACCTCGACAGAGCAACTTGCAGCATTGATTTTAAAGGAAAAGAGGAAAAAAAAACCCAACAGGAAGAAAGGTCTCAGGTTGGATTAACAGGATCTCTTTTCCATAAATCCCTGTTGATTGGCATTAATTATATCACCCTTTAGGATTCTTTATTCATTGCATTCCCTATCAGCTGTTCCACTATTTTCCCTGGAACCAATGTCAGCCTGACAGACCTGAAATCACCCACGTCGCCCTGTTTCCCTTTTTAAAATATTAGGCCAAAGCTCCACTTTTCTCCCAGGAAACTGTAAGTTCCCTTGTGCTCTGCACCACACCAGCTCCCCAGGATGTCCTGCAGCCCCTGTGTCCTCATTTTCCTCCCTGGGCTGCAATCCCCCAGTGCTGGGCATCACCCGACAGCTCCTGAGCAGAGGAGCTGGTTGGTTCCCTCCTGGCAGGGGCTCAGCAGGGCTGAGTGCTGACAGCCTGAGCCTGCTCTGCACGCACTGACCTTCTCCCAGTGCCATCCCTGAATGCCACCATGTCCCCAGGAGCCCGGCAGGCTCAGCCTCCCCCCCCCTGCTCTCCAAGCACCCACAGCCCTTCTCCAAGCACGGCTGGGCAGCCTGTCAGGATGGAGGGGTTTGATGGAGTGCCAGGAGGGCCGGCAGGAGGGGCTGTGCTGGTCTGAAGTGCAGACTGGCTCAGGGACACCCTCCCAGGGAGGGTGTGCTCTCCTGCAATGGGGCTCTGAGCAGCCTGGTCCAGTGGAAGGTGTCCCTGCCCACGCAGGGGGGTGGAACGAGGTGATCTTTAAGGTCCCTTCTGACCCAAACCAGTCTGTGATTCTGTGATTCTGCAAAAGAGCTGCATCCCAGCAGTACCTCATTCGTGGCACATGGATACCCTGGATGCAGCCAGCCTGTCGTGCAGAGTCAGGAATCCAGGCTGCTGGTGAAGCCCTGGTGTCCTGCCCTTTGGAAATGCCTTCCCAGACACGAGCTCGAAGCCACCCTGCAAACGGCTGAGCCACCAGGCAGGCACACTCCCCAGCAGGACTCTGAGGCCGTGGATGATTTCCATCTGGCTGTAGGGATGGCCTGCTCTGCACATGTCCCATGTCCCACCCTGTGTCCTGCTCTGGGGATCAGCAGGAAATGCTGGAGCAGGACCACGTGGCAGCTGCGGGGTCCTGAGCCAGGAACTGCTGCACACAAGGCGCTGGCAGGGCCCCATCACAACAGAGGTGCTGCTGACTGCCCCTCTGCCAGCTCCCCTCGTGTCCCACTCTGCCAGGACCCACTGTGGAGCTGCTCAGCCAGCGCTGACACCAGCTGGAGAGCAGGGGGTACCAGGGGGCAGAGCTGGGCAGAGACCTGGGCTCCACTTCAGCTCAGGTCTCCAAGAGGAAAGCTCTGGGGATAGAGAACAAGGCTGAGAGATCAAGAGCTGGTTTGCTGAGGTCACACAGGGCTGCCCTGACTGCCCAAGGAGAGGCTGCACAGAGCCCATGGTCCATGGGAGCGTTTCCTGCCCATCCCAGCCGTCAAAGGGAAGAAGCCAGCGGGGCTGAGCAGGGCAGATGGCTCAGCCCATGGCAGTGCAGCCTGGGAGACACTGGAATGTCACTAGAAGGGGATGGCCAAGCCCTGTCCTCCAAGGCCTCTGAAAGAGCAGGAGGTCCATGTGGACCCCAGGGCAGGCACGCAGAGCTGAGGGCAGGGATGTGGGGAGGTGCTGTGGGAAAACAGGGTAGGGAATGCACCAGGTAGGGGCAGAATGGTGTTGGTAGAGTTCCTGGTGACCTGGCAGCCTAGGCCAGGAGCCCCTGGTTCCCATTGATCCTGGGCTGCACTGGGCTCCCCAGGTGAAGAGCAGAGAAAGCCAAGCACCTCCATCCTCAAGCCCAGTTGCAAGGCACCGTTCCCTGTCCCATTCCCACAGGCAGAGCTGGCCCATCCCAGCAGCACAGAGTGGGAAAGAGGACTGTGGGGCTGAGGAAGGTTGGGAACGCTCAAGCAGAGCACCATGAGGGATCTGCTTGATGGTGGGAGCGAGGCAGCCCCTCGGGGAGCAGTGCCTGGTGAGATGTGCTACTGCTGAGCAGGAGGAGAGACAGGCTCATCCCACAAAGCTGAGCCACCCCAGGCACTGCCTGTGTCCCTTCCCATGCCCAGAATGTGCAGGAGGAGAACAGGGAGCTCAGCATCCCCATCCAGACTGAGGGAATGGGGAGGGATGGAGATCCAGCATCTCCCCTCTGTCCCTGCTCTCCCACCCACACCAGCTCCGCTCTGCCTGGGCGAACATCCCTGAGGGACAAGGGACACATCTGGAGCCACACAGAGATTTGTCTTCATGGACAGGCTTTGGCTGGGAGAGTGGGAGGGTCTCTGGCAGCTGTGGCTGTGCCACTGACCCTTCCCACCCCACCCTGCCTCGACACAGCCAGGGCTGGCTCCTCTCACCAGTGCTGGCTGCAGGCTTGTCCTGAGAGGATCCTCTGACATATTTTACTATTCTATGAGGTAACTGGCACTTGAGAGGCTTAATTGGAGAGCTGCAAAGTGTGCTGCTTTCTGCTCCTTTGAAGGCAGCAGTCCCTGCGTGGCCACGAATCCTCTCCCCCCTGCACCACCGCCCTCCCCGTTTCCCCTCTGCCCCATTGACTCGTCTCCTCAAAGCTCCTGGAGGATCCAGAGGGATCCAGCCCTTGGGCACATCGCTGTGTTATCCCTGGGGCTGAAGGTCAGGTCCTGAGGGGGGCAGAGGCTCCCTGAGCCAGGAGCCAAGCCGGGGTGCAGCACCCCCCTCCCAAAAGTCCCACGGGCAGATGGACCCACAGCCACCCTCGGAGCGCGTGGAAGAGGACGGGGACAGAAGGCTGGAGACAAATAAGGAGGAAAGCCTTCAGGAGCATGTGTCTGTCATAAGATACTCCCTTGCAGAAATCTTGGAAACCTTAGAAAGAGTTTTTGCTCAATGTTATTAATTAAGGCAAAAGAATCCCCATATGGAAAGAGAAACAGTCAAGTTATATTTTTGCTAAATACGCGGCACCATATGGTAACATACAGAGAATTGGCCACATAGGCAGCCCAGAATATATGTTACCATATGTTCATATGTACTTTAGAATTTCTTTGTTTTTGAAAAAGGGCATTGTCTTACGGGGCAGAAATGAGCAGCCCACCCCAAGGGAGGAGGAGGAACAGCACAAGCTGCTCGTGCTGAATGAAAGCCCAAGGAAGCAACCCAGCCACCTGGCCTGGGGGCTGCCAGGATGAGCCAGCATGAGGGCAGGGAGAGCTTCCTTCCAGCTCTTCATCCTCCCCTGCATCCTCCGTGGTACTGGCTGAGTGGCTGATACACCGTGTGCAGGCTGGGGACACCCGGAGGAGGAGGAGGAGGAGGAGGAGGAGGAGGAGGAAGAGCAGGAGAAGAAGGAGGAGCAAAGCGTTGTCCCCAGGAAACCTTCATTTCCCATCAGCAAAAGCAAGAAGGGAGAGGGAAGAATCTGCTGGGAAAGCATGGAGACCTTGGGAAAGGGCAAAGATCCTCCAGTGCCAGGCTGTGGGTGCAGCACAGGACCCCCTGTGTGAGTGAGGGCTGGGCCGTGCCAGGCGTGTCCCGGGGGCACAGGCTGTGCAAACACAGGTTCCCCTGGGGGGGAAGGGACCTTAAGAATCATCTCCTTTCATCCCTCCTGCCATGGGCAGGGTCACCTTCCACTAGCCCAGGTTGCCCCAAGCCCTGTCCAACCTGGCCTTGGACACTTCCAGGGATCCAGGGGCAGCCACAGCTTCTCTGGGCAACCTGTGCCAGGGCCTCACCCATCACAGCCAACAATTTCTTCCCAATATCCCATCTCTGCCCTCTGGCAGTGGGAAGCCATTCCCCCTTGTCCTGTCCCTTTATGCCCTTGCCCAAAGTCACTTTAACTGGTGTGGTTTTTTTTTTTTTTTTTCCAGCTCCTTTTTCCCTTCATCCTCCTCCAAGGACAGGCTGGAGCTTTGCCTTTCCCACCCCACACACGGCCCCAGCCCCAGCAGAACTGTTGGCTTTGGGGAGCAGCAGCTCCTAAGGAAGTCAGGATTTAATCCCAGTCCCAGAGCAGAGATTCAGGGTTTGTGGCTGCTCATTAACAGTCCATCAGTCTGTGGGCTCCCAGCCTTCCCCAGTGCCCTGTGAAGACTGGGATGCTGCAGGGAGCTCTGCTGGGCTGGGGCTGTGCTGAGCACTGCAGGCAATGCTCTGAGTGAAGGCAACACAAACCCATCAGCTCCCTGGCTGGACCCTCAAAAATCATGCCTGGGGGGCACTGTGGGGCTACAACCACATGGACAAGACAGAGGTCTGTGCCAGCAGACACCTTCACTCCTGGCACTGCTGGGTGTTGGGTCCCAGCTCTGGTGACATCCCACAGCTCAGCCCTGCTGCAAACACACCTGGCAGGTGCCCAGCCCCTGCTGAGTACAAAGTCCCTCTTGCTGGAAGTTTCTTGGCTCTTCTGGTGCCGCCTGCCCTGCCCTGCACATGGACAGGACTGGACTGCAAACACATCCCTTGGTCCAAGGAAGGGGAAGGCTGCAGTGGAACTGTGTGTCCCTACAGGAATAAGGGCTGCTCCTGTCTAAGAGGGTGACACCCAGTGTCCCCATCCCATCCAGCCTCCTGAGGGCTGTCCCCACTCCCCACTGTGTGGCTTTTCTCCAGCCCTGTGTCAGGATCAGTGCCAGAGTCCCTGTGCCCAGGAGCATGGCCTGACCTGTGTGGTCTCTGACACCTGGTGCTGTGGCTCAGGGGGTGGGGAGGAGATATGGGAATCCTGCCCAGCCCTAAAATCCTGCCCATGCTTGGGTCTGCACCCACCATCCTACAGGAGATCCTGCAGGTGCCTGAGGTGGATGTGAATCCCAACTCGCCGTGTGCTGCAGGATAAGGACGGGGGTTGCCCTGCCCCTGCCCCCACATGGGATGTGTTCCTAAGAGGAAGAGCTTTTCCTCACTGGCTTCTCAGAAACAGGAGAGTGGGCTGTGCCTGGAGCAGG
Source organism: Empidonax traillii (assembly GCF_003031625.1). Classification (NCBI taxonomy): domain Eukaryota; kingdom Metazoa; phylum Chordata; class Aves; order Passeriformes; family Tyrannidae; genus Empidonax; species Empidonax traillii. The sequence continues at coordinate 52,770 of NW_020956319.1, read as the reverse complement.
GGGGGCTGTGACAGCCCCAGGGCTGGGGTGGGGTGCAGGGCACTGTGAACGGGGAGTCTGTGCCCTGCAAGGCAGCTCCAAACCTGCCTCGGTGTGGTCCCTCTGGGTGGCCGGAGCAGGACATCTCCAACCACGACAGTGGGCTGGGAAAGACCCTTGGCAAGGGGAACGGCGGGGTGTCCACCTGCCCGGGGAGAAGGGACCCACTGGAGAGGGACGAATTAGGGCACAAACGTAGCCGAGGCTGAGCAGAGAGCCCGTGCCCCCATTGCAGACCGCGGGCACAATGCCCCAACACGACCTTCCCTCTCTGCCTCTCCCGGCACGTCGCAGCTGTGAGCCCTTTGTGCCCAGGGCTGGGTGGCTGCGGCCGCCCAAACAGCCCTCCCCACCGGCCCACCAGCTCACCAGCCCACCGCCCAGCCCTCCCCACCGTCCCACCGCCCATCCCTCCCCACCATCCCATCCTCCCTCCCAGCCCTCCCCACCGTCCCACCGCCCATCCCTCCCCAGCGCCCCCCGCCCGCCGCCAGTCGGACTCCACACGCGCAAAGGCAGGGCTTGCTTCCAGCCCCACTTCTGAGCCCCCCCTCGGCTTCGGAGGAGCTTCATTAAAAGGAAACACAAACCAGAAGCAGAAGGAAGCACTTTTAAGTTGCTGGCAGCTTTGCCTGTCTATGAGTTATGAGGTCTTGCTTTATTCATGGGGCAGGAAAAAAAAAAATGCTTATCTCCTCGGAGTCCATTATGTTTCATTTGGAGCCCGGGTGCAATCGGTGCTTTGGCAGAAATATCCCAGTGCCCCGCTCACCCTCCCGAAACTTTATCTCCCTATTTCATTACTGGGAGTTGTGCTCGCCCCGGTTTATCAGCGGTGATGGAGTGGATTGCTGACTTCTCTGCTGTCCTAGCAAAAATGAGGATGGAGACATTCTGCTCCAGGTTCCTGCTATTTTCAGAGACCTTGGCTGCATGATTTATTCATAAAAAAGCCATTATTTATGCCAAAGAAAGAAGACAGAATGGGTTAGCTTTTTAAGTGCTTATAATGCATTATATGGTACCTTAGCCTGCCAGACATCATTTATAATTGTAGAATCCCTTAACCTCCTTTTTCTGTTTTCCCTACCCTTCACATCAGTGCAGAGGGTGATAGCAAACTCGGTAATTAGCAGAAGTTGACAGATGTGGCAAGGAGAGGTAAGGTGAAATATCATCGAAGGAGACGTTTCTCCAGCACCTAAGTGAGGAGAGACCCTCCCTCCTCCCAGCCTTGATCTCCCAGCACAGGCAGCGCAGGGAATGGAACCATCACGGAGGATGAGCTCATGAGATCTGACGCTGGGGTCCGTCCAAGCCTCTGCATCCCAGCCTCAGGCTTTTCTGATGGCCTGCAGGTATCCCAGCCGGTTTCCATCCTGAGAAACCCATCCCTGCTCTCACCTTGGGGTGCTCCAGGTCCCTGCTGCTGCCACCAGCACCCCTGGGGCTCCTGGTGGGGTTGGCCCAGCCCTGGGACACGCAGGGACTTGCTGTGTCACAGGGGTGAGGTCCCATCAACTGCGGTCCCAGGGGGACTTCAGGCCCCAAGCTCCTCTTCCTTAGCTCTTGCACAGTGAAAACAAATTTTAGGAGAGCATCAGCCAAGGGAAAAAGCCCCAACCCCATAAAATGTGCTGGAGTTAAAGAGCAGGGAGGCCCTGGGCTGAGGGCAGAGCTCGGGGCTGGAGCAGCAGCAGGAGCTCCTCAGCACCCTCACAGCTGCAGGGACCTGCTTGTCCCCAGAGAGCATTTCTAGGGCTGGTGTCAGACCTCATGCCAGCCCTGAGCTCAGCTGGATGGGCCCCTGCCAGCCCAAGGGCTCCTTCCTCCCTGTTCCTGCCCTCAGCCCTGGCCACAGGGTGGGAAACAACGTCTGGGAGCACCCACATCACCACCTCCCCCTGGAGAGGAGTCACCTCCCGAAAACAAGGCACTGAGGCGGCCCTCAGACATCCCAGAGAGGCACAGAATCATTGAGGCTGGAAAGGCCCTCTGAGAACATCAGGTCCAAGCATTAACGTGCCTCCTGGGCCTGCTGCTGTCACAGTCTGTGTCCCCTCACCACTGCCAAGGGTGAGAGCAGTGGGAAAGGGATTCCTGTCCTGGGTCTTGGAGGAGACCACAGCATTCCCAGTGTGACCCATTCTGGAAGGGGTGCAGCCACGCTTTTAGAAGTAACTTTGAATCACAGGCATCAAATCTGCTGAGTGCTGGGGACCGGCCTGAGTGTCTGCACTGTGCCTGGATCCAGCCTGGAACGCAGGAAAGGAGGGGAAGGGCTGTTTTCCCAGGCTGGGAGGGCTGCCCTGTGTGTTCCCCACGGGGTGCAACGTGATGGCCAAGGGGCCAGAGCCCCCCACCAGGTCACTCCAAACTGGGGAGGGGGCACAATCTGTGAACATTCCCAGCTGGCATGAGGTGCCCACGCTCTGGACCGAGAGACAAAACACAGGAAAAACAATTAGTTCTTTGGAGGTGAGGGGAGCCTTCCCCTCCGGCTGCCTGGCTGAGCTGGCTTCAAGTAGGAGAAAATCCCCATTAAAAGGCAGAGCCATTTCCAAACTCCTCGAGTTCAAAAGCAGAGACAGAAATCTCAGCTCTGATTTTGCTTTTTAAGCCTAAGATAAATAAAAATGTAAGAGACGGGAAATAATGTAATGTAATCATCAAGGAGAAGAGAAACCAAAGGCTCCACTCTCACTCACACACACGCAAATATAAACACACACGCAGAACACATTTTAAAACCAATTAAAATCCCTTTGCAGAGAAAGCTCTTTCACCCACTCCCTGGGATACAGGCTATCTGCTTCCTTGGCACACTGGATATGAATAATTAAAAGCTAAACATATGTTAAAAAATGCAAACAGTACATGATCCTGGAAACTTCCTCTCCATATTATTATTTCCACAAGAAAGCTGTTAAATGGTTATAAAACTGGTGCAACACGCCAACCTCGGCGTCTCGTGCGGTTCCCTGCTTTGGCTGGGAAGGAGTTAAAACCATTTGGCAGAGACTAACCCATTAGGCCTAATAATTATGAAATTATAGAGGTACTCAGGTGACTGTTAATTTCACACATACTGTTCAGCTCGGTGGCTAATGAGAGCCTGAAGAACTCAAGTGCCTCATCTTTCTTGTTGAATGGTGACCTGCAATTAATGAGCTTCTGCAAGAAAAGGCAGCATTTTGCACTTGGGGCTAATAAGATGGCTTTTGTGCAGCAGCATTGTGATACCAGGAGCTTTCGAATGAAGATTAAGAACTTTTCTCCTTATTTATTTATGAGCACTACGCAGTCCAAGAGACCACACATGCAGAGCAGCAGCCCTGGTGTGAGTCTTGGAAGAAACTTAAGAGCACAGTTGCTCCGAGGCACTGGCAAAAATCCTCCTTCTCCTGCACTGGGTAATAATAAGACAAAAAATTGTA
>NW_020956319.1:45605-48915 GCF_003031625.1 Empidonax traillii | reverse complement strand
GAAGATTAAGAACTTTTCTCCTTATTTATTTATGAGCACTACGCAGTCCAAGAGACCACACATGCAGAGCAGCAGCCCTGGTGTGAGTCTTGGAAGAAACTTAAGAGCACAGTTGCTCCGAGGCACTGGCAAAAATCCTCCTTCTCCTGCACTGGGTAATAATAAGACAAAAAATTGTAGAATCCCCATCCCCGAAAGAGTTCAAGGCCAGGTTGGACAGGGTTTGGAGCAACCTGGGCTGGTGGAATGAGATGAGCTTTAAGGTCCCTTCCAACCCAAACCATTCTGGGATTTTGTGGCTCTATAATTCTCTGAACTAGAAGGGAAACAACTGCAGGGCTCTCACCCGTGACAGGGAGGAACAGGGCAGGGTCTGGGAAAAAGAAGTGGGTCGAGACCCCTTTTTTCCCCAGGGGTGCCCCCACGTACACACACACTCACCATTCCCTGCCAGAGAGACCCCAAAATAGGCCCCTCCTGTGACTGAGCACAACTCCTGCCTTTGTGGTGATCTCCTTTTCAGGACCCTGAAAGCAATCCAGGAGGTTTCCAGAGGCACTGACATATTTTCTGGGACATATTTTCTGGCCGCTTCCAGGCTTGTGTTCGTGCTGTGAAAACTGCCTGGCTGTGTGTGTGTGTGTGTGTGCATGAACTCTGGAACTGTAGCTCCTGGGCAGCACAGCCTGGGCCCTCCCAGCCCAAACTGGAATCATCCTGGACCAACCAGTTCCCCCTGTGCCCCATCCCCACCTTGTCCCCCAGCCCAGAGCACTGAGTGCCACGGCCAGGCCTGCCTTGGACACCTCCAGGGGTGGGGACTCCAAATCCCCCTGGGCAGCCCCTGCCAGTGCCTGACCACCCTTTCCATGAGGAAATTCCTCCTCATGTCCCACCTGCCCCTCCCCTGGCACAGCTGGAGGCCATTCCCTCTCCTCCTGTCCCTGTTCCCTGGGAGCAGAGCCCGACCCCCCCCAGCTCCCCCCTCCTGTCAGGGATTGCAGAGCCAGAAGGTCCCCCCTGAGCCTCCTTTTCTCCAGGCTGAGCCCCCCCCAGCTCCCAAACCCATTGTTGGCTGTACAATATTTGTTAGAACCCAGGATCTCCCTGCCCTCGCTCTGTCAGTGTTTCTACAGTTATTCTTGGTGGCAGCATTATCATAATCATTATTATTAACACCAATTTTATCTCCAAATGCCTGCTTGTGTTGACATTTGCTTTATTCACACACCCATGGAGCAGTAACCCCCCCTGAGCTGAAGCCAAGGAGCCTGTCAGGGTGTTCACATGGTCACCTGTGTTGGAGCAGCTCAGAAATGCCTCCTCCAACAGTCCTGGCCATTCCCCCTCCCTCAAGTGGCCTGCTGGGTCTTGACCTCGCTCTGAGCTCAGGCTGGAGCAGGACACAGCTAAGTGGAGCACCAAGCTGGGATCCAGCAGACAGGGGCTGCTTCCCTGGTCCTTATCCTTGGGTTGGGAGCCCGTCCTGAGGAGGTTTTGTGGTGCCTGGCTCTGCTTTGTGCTCCTGCAGCTCCCTGTCACTAAAGCCTGTGGGCTCTCCAACCTCCTGGAGAAGCCAGCTGATCTGTCAAGAGTTTCCCAGACAGAAGTCTGACAAAGAAGATTCCTGAACACCTTCCTCAGCAAGGCCTGTCCCCTCTTGTCAGGCAGACACTGGTTCTCCATGGTTATGTTCTTGGGATGTTTTTCCAGAATGAGGTGAAGCTGCTGCGTCCCAAATGCCTCTCAGCCCTTGACTATGCACAAAAGAATCATGGCGTGGATGGGGTTGGAAGGGGCATTGAAGTTCCCCTACAGAAGCTGTTGATCCTGTTCCAGCACATCCAGACTTCTCTTTAAAAGCACTGAGAACAGCTGCTCCTTCGTTTGTCCCAGTTTCTTTGAGGCTGCAAACAGGTCTCTGCCTGGCAGGTGTCCCCTCACAGTAATTCTCTGCCATTATTTCTACACTCTAACCCACAACAGAGATGATAACAAACCTGTGCCCATGGCACACAAGAGCCCATGGAACCCTGTGACAGCCAGAATTTGGGATGGCCAAGGATGATCATCCAGAAGCACCTGCAGCCAAAGCAAAGCCTTCTCTCTGCAGACAGCAGGGGCAGGTCACAGAATCATAGAATAGTTTGGGTTGGAGGTGACCAGGGGCCACTGATGTCACAGGAGTGAGTTCAGAGGTGCCCACCAGCTGTGGGTTTCTCCTGTCACTGTGAGTGTGACCTTGGCCTATGGGCAATCAGCCACATAACCTGTGCCCCGGGGCCCAGGGGCAGAGTGGAGGTTACCCAGGAGTTTAAGGGAATGATCTCCCTTCCTAGGAGCAGGGATTCACTCTGTCAGTACATCCTGACTTGCTACTCCTTCCCTGGCCCCTCAACCTCCACCAAACCAGAGAATCACAGGATCACAGGGTGATTGGGGTGAGAAGGGAACTTAAACCTTGTCTTGTTCCACCCCCTGCCATGGGTAGGGACACCTTCCACTAGCCCAGGTTGTTCCAAGCCCCGTCCAATCTGTCCTCAGACACTTCCAGGGATGGGGCAGCCTCCCCACCCTCACAGGGAAGAATTTCTTCCTGCTAACTAATCTAAAGCTTTCAGCTTAGAACTATTCTCCCTTGTCCTGTCACTTCTTGCCCTCACAAAACCCCCCAAGTCCCCACAAGATCTCCTCCCAGCCCCTTGCCCTCACTACATTTCTTCCTGGCAGCTCCTGGGATGCTCATCCAGGACAGACCCAGAACCCCTCACCCCTCATCCTTCTTTTTCCCCCCTGTGTGACAGCACCACACCCTCAGGGCTCCATCACAGGAGGCACATCCCCATGCCATTCTGGAACACCCTGCAGGGCAGCTCCCCCTGGCCTGAGCCAGTGAGATGCTCAGCTGTAAAGCAGCACCCTCAGCACAGACTCATCTTGGTCCCCTTCCCCTCGGGGACCTCGTGGGGTGACTGGTGCCAGCTGACAGAGAAGGAGAAGCGTCAGCTCAGGGGGAGCTGTGCCGTGCTGAGGAGCTGGGGGAGGGTGTGGGAGCTGTCAGGAGCTGGCACTCGCCTTTCTCTGGGTGGCCTTTGGTTGTTTTGCCTTGTATTTCAAGTCAATCATGAGGCCACGAGCGAGGCCCCCCATCCACCGGAACAGGGGGGAGAGAGGCACTGACATGGATCTGACAGGGTGGGTGAGCTGCCAGCGAGCTCTGGACAGCAGGGGAGGGGAGGGGGAGCTGGGACAGAGTTTGTTCCCTAAGCCTTGCTGGCATGGGAAGGGCCAAGGTGCCACCTCCCAGCCC
>NW_020956319.1:38764-39446 GCF_003031625.1 Empidonax traillii | reverse complement strand
AAGGCTTTCTAACTGACTATCAAAGCACGCATGGTATGTGAGAAGCAGACACCAATTAGTGATGTCTTTTTAAAGGCTGCCTTGTTAAGAGGGGAATAAGGGGAAAGAATGAAATTGGCCAGAAAACACGGAGTTATTTAACCTTAATTAGAAGAAAGGTGTGGGCTTTGTGAAAAGGCCATTTCTGAAAGGGGTTTTTCTCTCTGGGTATAAAGAGATCCTGCCTACTTGTTAGAGACTTGTTAGAGTTTATAAGGCTGGGCAGGAGGCTAACTTGTAGAAATGCCTTTTATGCCACTTGAATGTGTGGCTTGCTTATTATAGTCTGCCATCCTGCCAGGGTGGCTGGTGGAGAGGAGAAGAGAGAGCAGCACTGCCAACTGGCTATAAATTTCATGAACATCATAAATGTAAGTGCTTTCTGGAGAGCTGTACAGATTGCACATAAAAGTCCCCCTTCTGTCCCTGTAAACTAAAAAGAGGGCTTTTTTGGCAAATTAAAAATTGTAGAGTGTCTTCCATGCTGAGCTAGGAAGCAGCCCAGGCTACAAATGGACCGCTCCAAAGTCACAGCCGCGCAGGGAGGTCTCTGGCACTGCCACTCCCACGGCCACCGTGACCCGAGGGGAGCAGGACCCGGAGCTGGGGAGGGAGGGGGGAGGGCTGCAGTCCGTGCCAGCAC
>NW_020956319.1:26284-36186 GCF_003031625.1 Empidonax traillii | reverse complement strand
GGGAAGAACCTTGCCCTGAGATCCACCCTGAGCCTGCCCTGACACAGCTCCAGCCATTCCCTGGGGGCTGTCCCTGCTCCCCCCAGAGCAGAGATCGGAGCTGCCCCTCGGGAGGAGCTGCAGCCCCCGCTGAGCTCTGCCCTCAGTCTGCTCTGCTCCAGCTGCACACACCAAGTGCCCTCAGCTGCTTCTTGTGTGGCCCCTCCAGACCCTTCACCATCCTCATGTCTCTCCTTTAGATGTTCTCTAATAGCTTTAGATCCCTTTTTTGTTGTGGCACCCAAAACTGCCCCCAGGACTTGAGGTGTGGCTGCCCCAGCCCAGAGCAGAGTGGGACAATCCCCTCCCTCGCCCCGTGCAATGCTGGGCTCAGTGTTGGCATCACTTCAGCTCCTTCCTCTGCCACGGAGCTTGTCCTGCCATCACATCTCCTGGAGGACCTCCTTGATCCAAACTGAGAATGTGGGTGCCAAGCCCTTGGGGCTCCTTTCCCTTTCTGCAGAGCACACGTGCCTGAGATCCCGGGATCAGCAGGGAATTGTGGCTTCAGCTAAATAAGAACCAGGGCTCAGCAAGGCTGCAGCTCCAACGTGACAGCATGTCAGTGTGTGGAGGAAGCACCCTTGCACTGAAATCCGAGGAAAAGCACGTTTCCCGGGGCTGAGCACTGATTTCCTTGCAGCCACCCAGTTTCCCAGCTGCGGCACATCACACTCGGGATCGTTCAGCCACCGTGCTGGGGGTTTGGGCAGCCCAGCTCTCTGGTGGAGGTGCTTCCCCTGCATGAGACTGGAATTCCCACTGTGTGCTGGGGCCCTGGATCTGCAGGAGGGACTATTTCTGCTAAGAAAGCAGCTGTGATCCTGTGATCCTGTGCTCCTGTGCTCCTGTGATCCTGTGCTCCTGTGATCCTGTGCTCCTGTGATCCTGTGCTCCTGTGATCCTGTGATCCTGTGCTCCTGTGATCCTGTGATCCTGTGCACAGGCACTCAGTCACCGGCACAGCTTCATCCTGAGCCAGCCAGCTCTGGGACACAGAGGAGACACGGCGTGGGCACGGAGCCACAGCAGACCGGGGGCCATTCCCAGGTGTCAGGTTGGACTTGGCATCCCGCTATGAAGCACAGAGAACTCCCTGGACACCACGGGGACTTGTGTTGTACGTTCCTCGCCCTCAGTTTGCAACAACTCCCCCGGGCATGTCGGCTTTACCACGTAGCTGAGAGGGTGAGCCCCACGTCTGACCCTGCAGCAGCGAGGCTGGGCTTGTCGCACTGGGGCTGTGCCAGGATGTGCTGGGAGGGATCTGGGAGCCCACGGAATACCTGCACGCCCCTGCACCAGCCCCACCTCTGGGCAGCTGAGTGCCGGAGGGGATGGTTTCCACCTCTGTGCCGATGCTCCCAGATGCCTCAGCCCTCCTCCCGCCGCCGAGCTCCCCCGTTTAGCCCGGGGGCCGCGCGTGTCCCGCGGGACGAGTGGGTGGCAGCGGCGGGGGAAGGCAGACGCGCCGGTGCCAGCCGCTCCCAGCCGCGGGGATGGCGGAGGGCGAGGTCCACCCAGCCCTTCCGGAAGGCAATCCTCCCCCAGCGGGGCAGCGCGGACCTGCCAAGGATGAGGGAAATAAAACACGGAGGGCCGCAAGCCCGGCGTTCCGGGTGGGCGGCTGCCCGTGACCGCGGCTCCGGACGGGGCTGTCACCAGCTGGGCTCGTGTCAGCCTGTTCCCATCTCGGGAACACGCTTTGCAGCGGCCCCGGGGGAGCTCGAGTGGCCGTGCGGACATGAGGATATTCCAAAACCGCAGCTGAAGCCCCGTGCAGTTTTGCCGGGGGGGTTGCGCACCCCCAAAGCCGCCGGGCTCAGGCAGCGAGTTCTCCTCATCCCTCTGCAGGGGTGGCTGCGACCCCCTGCAAACCCCTGTCGTGCAGAGGAGGACTGGGTTAGAGCGTGACCTGTCCTCAGATGACTGAAGTTAAACCAAAATAACCCCGGCCCGAGCCAAGTCGGACTGCCAGGACAGCCTTTTGCATCAGTTCCCTAAATTAGAATAATACTGAAGTGGAGCTGGCACGGGGACAAGGCTGGCGCTGCGAGGGAGGCAGGAAGGACACCAGCAGATTCCCAGGCCCCTTTGGCAGGGGATGGGTCGGGCTTTCTCCTTCGGGAAGAGGCTCTGGAGGCAGAGACCGGGCCGGGGGGCGGCTGACAGCCCCTGTGCCCACCCAGCACCCCCTCCAGGTGTGCAGCCCCCGGGCAGCACCTCCCTGCGTGCAGCGCAGCGCCAGCCGGGCGGCTCTTCCCTGCGGGCACTGACTGAGCAGCAATCCTGCTCCCGACGGCTCCTTTCCCCGCTCGGAGCGTGCCGCAGCCTGATGTGCCTGATGTGACTGCACCGAGCCCTCCAGGCACCGCAGGTGTCACCGGGGAGAGACCCTCCGGATGTCCCCCCCACCCGGCCCCGTGACACGCGCGGGGAGCCCCGCGGAGGGTGGGAGTGGTCCCACTGCCTGCCTGGGGCGAGGGGCTGGAGCAGGAGGGCCGGGCTCCCATCTCAGCACTGCCTGATGTGACATCCCGGGGCGGGGGGTCTGGCCTGGGCACAGTCCTCATCCTCAGGGGTGCTTTAATCCGGCAAAGAGCACGTGGGGACAGCCCTTCACGTGTCTGCAGGGGTGGGGAGAGGCATCTGTGGGGTTTGGAGCCAAGCAGGGAGGTCTCCCCAGGTCAGAGGGGCTGAGCTCACCCCCAGCCTGTGAAGGGGACGCTGCAGCTGCTCCATCCTCAGCCTCTCAGCTTGGCTTTGGGCCTCTGAGCTGCAGCCTCGGGGCTTGGTGGTGGAGTCTGGCCAGAAAGGCAGTTTGGGTTGTGGTTTGAGGAGGTCTGAGGGCCCCTGTGGTGTCTGCTCCCAGGGCAAGGCAGAGGGACAGGAGTGTATCAGGAACTTTTTTCAGCTCCCTGGGTCAAAGATAGGAAGAGACATTCTCATTTCCATGTGCCAGGAGTCCTGCTTGGAGCCACCCTGAGGCCCTGAGAAAGGCTGGATGGGGGCTGTCACACTGTCATTGCCTCTCTGCAGTGGGATGAGGCTCTTGGGGTGCTGCACACACCCCAGCAGGATGGGTTGTGCCCACCAGGCCTGTGCCCCAAAATCAGGCCCACGGGCACAGCGTGGCAGGGGGGATGCACACTGGCACAAAACAAATGTGCTTAAATGGGCTCTGCCATGGGCAGAGCTCTGCAGCCTGTCCTGCTGCTCTGTCTGGCACAGGGGAGGCAGGAGCAGGCAGAGAGACCTGGGGGACAAGCCCTCCCACGGTCATAGAACCACAGAATGTCCTGAGCCCCCTAAATGCCCTGGAGTGTGTCGTGTTGGTGATGCCACTGTGTCTCCAAAGGCTGGATCTGGACAGTGCCTGAGGGACTGCAAAGGTCAGGAGCAAAAGGGTGCTGGGTTTGTTCTGCAGGAGCAGCAGAGGGTTCACAGCTGCCCCCCCCAGGGTCCTGCCACACGGAGGGGGCACCACGGGGACCCCCAAGCTCTGATGGTGACAAGAGGCAGCTGCAGAGCAGCGGTCCCCTCTCTGGAGGAGTGCCCTGGCTTTGAGGCACAGCTCAGCCCAAGTGAGGACTAATGCAAAACATCAGGGTTTGGCAGGAAAAGACTTCTGGGGAAATTCCAGCCTGGCAGAACGGGAGAGCTCGGCATGCACAGGAAGGGGGCTGGGTCCCTGAGGGCAGGGACTGGGCAGTGTCACTGTGATCTTCCCCCCAGATCAAACCAGAACCCAGCAGACACTTTTCCCCACAAGAAGGTTTTTCTGTTGGAAGTGAAACCAAGGAGCCATCACCACCCTAGGAGCAGGCACTGCCATCCTGGATTCTCTGTGCTGGGCAGATGGAGCAGCTCAGGGGGGACCTGCCGCTCAGCCAGAGCCACACCAAGCCCTGTCACCAGGGCAGTGCCAGCTGCTGACAGGCACAGTCGTGGTACCTTTAGGGACAGAGTCATTTTGCTGCAGTTGCACTGGGGAAATTGGGTGTCTGGTGTCACAGGGCACAGGAGTTCTCCTGAAATCCTTGCAAAAATCAGGGGGCATCCTGTGGAGGGAGGATCAGAGGATGTGCAGAACTGGGGTGGAAATCATGGGTCATAGAATCATGGAATGGTTTGGGTTATTCCACCCCCCTGCCACGGGCAGGGACACCTCCCACCAGCCCAGGTTGCTCCAACCTGGCCTTGGGCACTTCCAGGGATCCAGGGGCAGCCACAGTTTCTCTGCGCAACCTGTGCCAGGGCCTGCCCACCCTCACAGGGAAGAATTCCTTTCCAATATCCCATCTAAACCTGCTCTCCTTCAGCTTAAAGTCATTGTCCTTCAAAGCTGTTATAAAATGATTTTACTGCATCTGTGCAGCTTGAAAAAGCAGAGATCCCTGAGTTCCTGGTTCTGCCCTCCCTCCAAGGGCACATGGAGCCACTTTGTGCTGTGTTTTGGAGAAGCTGCCCAGAGCCTTTCCCACAGCACTGGGACCTGCAGGAACCCAGCTCTTCCTCTGTGGGGTCATCCATCACCCATCAACCCCCTGGGAGGGATGCTCCAGCCTCAGGTCTCCCACAACAGGCCCATCCCCACCTGGGGAGGGTGAAGGAGTCCCCCCAGTTCACAGGACACATCAGCAGCCCCCCCAGGCCCTCCCTCCCAGCCCTGTGGACCTTGTCCAGGGGATGATGAACAGCTGGATCCAGCCAACCCTGTGGCCCCCCGGGCATCCTGCTGGGAGCACTGAGTCCTGGCCCGTGGAGGTTCTGATGGACATCCCAGTTCACTGGGAGTGTTGAGTCCTGGCTCTCCAAGGGTCTGATCAGCACCCCAGCCCTCCTCTTCCCAGGGCTGACATCCCCCATGTCCTGTTCATGGATGCACTCACCCCATCCCATTCCTGGGATTTCTGTCCCACCAGGTGTGTATTTAGTGAATCTCTGGCCAGGACAGGGGCTGATGTCTCTGCACTTTGCCTGAGGCGGAGCAGTCCTGCCCAGGGTGAGTGAAGATGGGCAGCAGTTGAACCTGGTGGTGTTCCCAGGTGCCCAAATAGTGTGAGTGGGTCACACTCTCAGTCTGGTCTCATTCACAGCCACGGATTCACCAAAACTGAGGTTATTCATTGGACACTGTAAGTCTGGTTGAGTTCAACAAGAACTTTCACAACAGATTCACAAATAATGCGGTTTATTGGAGCAACAGACTACAGGTTCTTTTAGATTGCTGGTGATAAAGTCACTAGACCTGCAAAATATAAATGTGTGGCACCATGTGCAAGTGTTCCCAGGGACACTTTGACACAGTCAGAGGCACAGATCTTCCCAAAGAGATGTCCTTGCTCACAGGAGGAGAGAGGTGCAAGCCCATGCACTCAGTGGAAGGTGGTTGTGTTCTCATCCTCTGCCATGGAGGATTTCAAATGCCAGTTTATGCTTTTGGGAGAAGCAGAGGTGAGACTGTAGTCAAACATTCTGTTACTGCTGTCATAAATGGGAGGGGGGGAGCAGCCACTTTATATGTAAATGAGGGATGTTGAGAGTTACAAAGACAGGGACTGTAAAGACTGTGGGTCTTGTGCAAGGGCAGAACAGAGCTGTGACACCTCAGTGTCACCCCCTCTTCCACCTGGCCTGTTGTGGGGACAATGGTCATCCCCAGGCTCCACCTGAGAACCCACCCCCCCCTCAGCAGGACATCACACCCACAGAACCCCCTGGGCCACACATCTCCTGGGCATTCCCTGGCCCAGAAAACCCCCATGTCCTGGGGAAACAGCAGGGGAGGGGGGGATTCTACCCCTCTGCCCCCCAAGTGAGACCTCCCTCTGCAGAGCTGCCTCCAGCTCTGGGGTCCAACAGGAGAAGGACGTGGAGCTGCTGGAGCAAGTCCAGAGGAGGCACCAAGAGGATCAGAGGGGCTGGAACAGCTCTGTTGTAAGAAAAGGGTGGGAGAATTGAGATTGTTCAGTCTAGAGAAGAGAAGAGTTTGGGGTGACTTAACTGTGGCCTTTTGGTGCCTAAAGGGAACTCCAAGAAAGATGGAGAGAGACTATTTACAAGGGCCTGGAGCTACAGAACAATGGGGAATGACAGAGAGTAGGTTTAGATGGGATATTGGGAAGAAATTGTTCCCTGTGAGGGTGGGAGGCCCTGGCACAGGTTGCCCAGAGAAGCTGTGGCTGCCCCTGGAATCCCTGGAAGTGTCCAAGGCCAGGTTGGACAGGGCTTGGAGCAATCTGGGTTACTGGAAGGTGTCCCTGCCCATGGCAGGGGGCAGAAGGAGATTGGCATTAATGTCCCTTCCAACCCAAAGCATTCCATGATTCTCTGATTCCATGATCCCAACCATGTGCATGAGAGCACTATCCAAGCACTTCTTGACCTGTGGTGCTGCGTCATCAACCTTGGACGACACAAGGTTGCTTGTGTCACCCACTTGACCTTGGGATGTGTGGGAAGGGGGGTTCCATGATGCCTATGGATTTCCTGTGCAGATTTGGGAGCTGATCAGATGGTGTGTACTGCAGAGGTCTCTCCAACTTGGTGATTTCTTTGTGCCTTAAACAGCAATTAAGAAAAAAAAAAAAAAAAAAAAGTGGAGCTGCCTTTGCCTGCGAAAGGCTCAGCCTGACTCCTGTCTCCTCACTGCAGTGCTGCTCTGATTTCCATCTCATGCATATCTTATTTAACATTCTGGATACTGTTTTGAGTGCCCCAATATTTTAAAATAAATTGCTGCATGTAAAAGACTTAATGTCACATTCTGTTATTCTGACTGTTAAAAGAAAAGTGAAATCTTCAATGGGGCCAGTGGAGCAGAAGCAATCACGCAGAGGGAGGTCCTATTAATGTGTATTACGTTTCATTATTCCAGCTCTGCATGTCAACCAGCTTCTCATCAGAGCTCCTGCAACAGATCACAGACTTAACTCCTTGCAAGCAAACAGGGGGGCAGGCTTTGAAACTCTGCCTCTTCCTCACTCCCCCAGCGTCGGCTCTCTGATGTTGCTCCCACTGTTCCCACTGTTCCCACTCTTCCCACTCTTCCCACTGCTCCCATTATCCCACTGTTCCCACTCCTCCCACTGCTCCCACTATCCCACTGCTCCCACTGTTCCCACTGCTCCCACTGTTCCCACTGTTCCCACTGCTCCCACTCCTCCCACTGCTCCCACTATCCCACTGCTCCCACTGTTCCCACTGCTCCCACTGTTCCCACTGTTCCCACTGTTCCCATTATCCCACCGTTCCCACTCCTCCCACTGTTCCCACTCCTCCCACTGCTCCCACTATCCCACTGCTCCCACTGTTCCCACTGCTCCCACTGTTCCCACTCCTCCCACTGTTCCCACTGCTCCCACTCCTCCCACTGCTCCCACTCCTCCCACTGCTCCCACTCCTCCCACTGCTCCCATTATCCCACTGCTCCCACTGTTCCCATTATTCCACTGCTCCCACTGTTCCCATTGCTCCCATTATCCCACTCCTCCCACTGTTCCCATTATCCCACTGCTCCCACTGTTCCCACTCTTCCCACTGCTCCCATTATCCCACTCCTCCCACTGTTCCCATTATCCCACTGCTCCCACTGCTCCCACTGCTCCCATTATCCCACTGTTCCCATTATTCAACTCCTCCCACTGCTCCCACTGTTCCCATTATCCCACTGCTCCCACTGTTCCCATTATCCCACTGCTCCCACTGTTCCCACTGCTCCCACTGTTCCCACTCTTCCCACTGCTCCCATTATCCCACTGCTCCCACTGCTCCCATTATCCCACTGTTCCCATTATCCCACTGCTCCCACTGCTCCCATTATCCCACTGTTCCCATTATTCCACTGCTCCCACTGCTCCCACTGTTCCCGTGTCTCTGGCACGCACAGAGGCTCCTGCACACACCTCAGCCTTCATCCCGTGAGGAGGAGTGTGGGGTGGGAGTGGGATGAGCCAGGCAGGGAAGAGACAGCCAGGGAGATGAGAAAGGGGCGATAGAGAGGGAAAGGGATGATAGAGAGGGAATGGAATGATAAAGAGAGAATGGGATGATGGATTGGGAAAATGATGGTGAAGGGGGAATGAGATGATGGAGAGGGAATGGCATGATGGATAGGGAAAGGGATGATAGAGAGGGAATGGGATGATGGAAATGGAAGGGGATAATGGAGAGGGAATGGGATGATAAAGTGGGAGAGGGATGATGGATAGGGAAAGAGAGGATAGAGAGGGAATGGGATGATGGATACGGAAGAAGATGATGGAGAGGGAAGGGGATGATGGAGAGGGATGCTTGAGGGAAAAGCAACAGGGAAGGGGGATGGGAAACGATGAGAAGAGGATTGAGAGCCAAGAGAAGAGGGTCCCCCTTGCACTCTGCCTTGTCCCAGCTCCATGAGATATCCCATCAGGAGACACAGCCCGTGGAGGGGGGGGAGGAGTGAGCCAACAGACAGAGGGGGAATGAAAGGAGGCTAAAGGGAAGTAGGAAATACCTGCCCTAAATTCCAGGTGGCCCAGCAGGCTGTTAAGCTTCCTGTGTCCCCATTCCCTGGGATGAAGGGACTCCAACTCCATCGTGGTCCGTAAGGAATTGGGCAACTCGTGTGCCCTGCAAACACTGAAGTGCAGGAAAATGGGATGGAGATCCCACCTTGTGATATCCGGGGTGTGCTGCCACGGGGCTCTGTGGAGCCAGGACGAGGGGCAGCTCTGGGCTGGGAGGGACTGGCTCTCTGGAGAAGGTGAGCTCATAAACACATGCCCCAAATCCCTGCCACAGTCCCCTGGGCATGGAAAGGGCTCAGGGTGGGCACTGGGCAGGGCTGGCACTGGGAAATGCCAGTTTTCTGTGTACAAAGCACAGGGAAGGCATCAGAGAGGGACCAGAGTGGCATTTCCCTGCTCCCATCATGGCCAGCCCCAGTGTGAGAGTGGGAGGCGCTGAGGTCCTGGCAGAGCCACTGGACACCAGCCTGGCACAGTGGCCTCCCCACACTCCTGCCCACAAAAGGAATAAATGGGAAAGGTTTGCCCTTAATCCCCCACTTTCCCAGAGCATCCCTTCTTCTCCTTCCGCCCCTCACCAGGGCACAACCCTCTGGGTGTGGGGTGAGGCACCAAACCCTGCTGGGCACCCACGAGCTGGGCATCTGAGGGCATTGTTAAGGCTTGGGGGATGATACTAAAGCTCTGAGCCTCCACTCCAACTCCCCTTTTACTCTCCATCCCTGTGGTCTTGGTCCCTCAGAACCACAGAATTGTTAAGGTTGGAAAAGACCTCCAAGACTGTCAAGTCCAACCTTCAGCTGAATCCCACCACGTCACTAAGCCATAGCACAAAGTGCCACATCTCTTTGCCCCAGCTTTTCCCAGTCTCTGTTCCTGTATTTGCTCTTTTCTTTTTTTCCTCTTGTGGTTTGGAGGCATTGAGGCTTTTCTGCTACTGCAGTTGAAGTTTGGATTAGGAATTTCATGGGTGGTGGGGAAAAAAAAAGGCTTATTTTTCATTTCAGCCCCTTTCAAGTTAAATACTCGATGCTCCCAGACCTCCACCCCAGCTCAGACCAGGAACTTCAACGCTGCAGCAGGAGGGTGATGAACATCTGCTGGGTGTTGGGAGGTGCTCATGTTGGTGAGGACTGTGGGTACCAAATTTTGGGATGGCTCTCCTGCATCCCAAGAGTGCCCAAAACCCACCAAAACCCTCGTGTCTCTTGAGCAGCTCCCACTGCAGAGTGAGGCTCTCTGGGCTCAGATCTGGGGCAGGGAAGGGGGACAGCAAACACTCCACGTGCCATCTCTGCCCATACCTGCCTGTCCATCACTTAAAATCACAGAATCACAGAATCTCCTGAGCTG
>NW_020956319.1:16192-26046 GCF_003031625.1 Empidonax traillii | reverse complement strand
GAGTGCCCAAAACCCACCAAAACCCTCGTGTCTCTTGAGCAGCTCCCACTGCAGAGTGAGGCTCTCTGGGCTCAGATCTGGGGCAGGGAAGGGGGACAGCAAACACTCCACGTGCCATCTCTGCCCATACCTGCCTGTCCATCACTTAAAATCACAGAATCACAGAATCTCCTGAGCTGGAAGGGACCCCAAGGATCATCCAGTCCAACCCCTGGCCCTGCACACACACCCCAACAATCCCTCCCTGTCCCTCAGAGCGTTGTCCAAAGCCTCCTGCAGCTCTGGCAGCCTTGGGGCTGTGCCCACTGCCCTGGGGAGCCTGTTCAGTGCCCAACCAGCCTGGGGGGGAAGAACCTTTCCCTGAGATCCACCCTGAGCCTGCCCTGACACAGCTCCAGCCATTCCCTGGGGGCTGTCCCTGCTCCCCCCAGAGCAGAGATCGGAGCTGCCCCTCGGGAAGAAGCTGCAGACACTTCTTCTTTCAGTCCTTTAAAGAAGATATTGAAAACAGGAATAAGGAATCTGCCCAAAGCTTGTTTATTCATTTCCCCCCCCCCTTCTCTTTCTGCCCCTCCCTGAGTGCTGCAGCTGGTGGTCCTGCTGGCCTGGCCCTGTCCCCCTCACTGTCCCCAGCAGACCTGTTCCCCACCATGGCCCTTCACCTCCACACCACAGAGCCCCTGCAGCAAGCTGAGGGTTAGGGGCTGGGGGTGGAAATGAAGCCAAACCCAACAAACACACCCAGTGGGGGATCTCTGTGGGCCAGGGATGGGCTGAGGCTCCTGGAGCAAAGCACGGCAGAGTTTGCTGCTCAGAGCTGGGGAGGAGGAGGAGCAGGGAGGGATCCCTTGCTCTGCCTGTGTTGGGGCCACAAAGTGTGGCACAGAAGACACTTCATCCCCTTCACCTCCTGCCATGAGTGAAAAGCACAGAGAGCATGCAAGCTGAACCACACCTTCTAGAGGAGGGTGTCCCTGCCCATGACAGAGGATTGGAATTAGATGATCTTTAAGGTCCCTTCAACCCAAACCCTTCTGTGACTCCATAACTGTGGAGTGGTTCCATTTTTAGAGCTGTGACCCCCCAGTAAGGCAGGGGAAAGGTCCCCAGCCCTGAGGGGCTCCTTGTTGTGCCCAAGCTTCCTGGCACTACTGGATCACCAGGTTTGTCTGCTTTGCCTGCACTGAGACCCTGCCTGGTCCTTCTCCTTCAATCCTGTTTGTCCAACACCAGCTGGCAAAGGGGGTGGCCAGTCTCACCCAGAGGGTCTCACCCTGGGCATGAGGTGACACTGCAGCTTTGGCCAAGGTAGGAAAGAGTCTGGCTGAGGTTTTTCTTCCTGAACCTCTCCCTGCCCTGCCCTGAGACCACATGTGGGTGGTGGGAGAGGATCAAAGCTCAGACTCTCTGGGTTATTGTGCACTGAACTGCAGGAGCAGCAGCAGATCTTGGCCAGGCACATCATGGAACAGCCGTGGGGACACAGGGCATGAGAGGTGGCTGGAGCAGAGTGACACCCTCCACCAGAAGGGCCTGCTCTACTCACTCCCAAGCAAAACAGGGGCATCAGCCCACCCTCCCTGGCCAGGCTGCCTCCCCCTGAGCCACCCTGTGATGTGCCTGACCCAGGACACCCTCCCTGCCTGCAGCCACCTCCGTCCTGAGCCCTCTGGCTCCTGTTTGTGCTCCCCAGGCCGGCCCTGCCGTGGTTCCTCCCCTGACTGAGCAGCACAGGAGGCTGCAGGGTGACCCCTGACATTCACCTAATTGTTCCCTCTCTTTGATTAGATGCACCACAAAGTTGGTAAATGGATCAAATTAAATTTGAGTGGCGGCAGCACAGCTTTGGAACGCTGATTAGATTTGAAAATACCACATTTAAATATCTTAGCATTTGTGGGGATTAGGAGAGAGAGAGAGAGGGGGAGTATGGGCAGGGGGGGGAGGCAGAGGAGGGGGCAGTGGGGGAGAGGCAGTGCCAGCCCCCCATGCACACAGCCCTGTGCTGGGATGCTCAGCCTGGCCCTCCCCCCTGCCCTGGGCAGCAGCACTCACTTGGCTCCCTCACTTGGCACACAGAAGGTCAATTCTGGGCTCTCTGCTCCAGGTTCTTCCAAGGTTTGGCATCGCTGGGTGTGCTGGGTTTGCTCCCCTCCTCCCCCCACACCACTGTGCCCCCGTCCCCACCTGCTGCTCTCAAATGTCACCGGGGTCTGGGCAGCACATTGAACTGTGAATGGCAACAGGAGTCCAAAAACGGGAAACAGAACTGGAGCCTGGACAAGGAGGCTGCTCCTGGGTCTGGATGCTGATTGTGGCAGGTCTGGTTCCTGGGCACTGAGCCCTCAGTCTGGTGACACCGTGGGACCAGCCAGGGAACAGCCCCAGCACCTGCCAGGCACAGGACAATGCACTGGGACCACAGGATCCTGTCCTTGCCTTTCTCCAACCATCAGCACCGTGGAGGGAAGGCCAGGGCTGGATCCCCCACCCCAGTGAGTCCTGGAAGTGCTGGGGCTGGGCTGGGGGTGTGACCCTGGGCAGGCTGCAGCCCCCAGGCCCCCCTCCCAGGGCCTGTGATAATGCATCTTGTGTTCACGTGTGGGGGGAGGGAGGGAGGGCTGGGGCTGCTCAGAGGCAGGTGAAGGGTGCAGGACAGGGTCTGCACCCCATGGAAGGTGCCAAACATTGCAGGGGAGGTGGCTGATGGGATTTTGGCCCACTCTGGTTCTGAGGGAGAATCTGCAGAAAGATAAAGGAGCTCAGTCCTGGTCCCCAAGGGCAGAGGGAGGCACAGCTCCCTCCTGGCTCTGCAGGGCTGGTGCTTGACAGCACGTGTTGGGTGAAGGACTCTGCCAGAGACATCGACTGGCTGGGATGAGTCCAAAGGAGAGATGTAAATTGATCTCAGGGCTGGAGCCAGGCTGGGAGAGCTGGGGGGTTCACCTGGAGAAGAGAAGGATCCAGGGATTCAGGGGCAGCACTTCCTTGGAAGTGTCCAAGGCCAGGTTGGATGGGGCTTGGAGCCCCCTGGGAGGACAAGGCTCCATCAGAGTTCAGAGCCTCAGCTCCTGCAGCCTGTGTGGGATGTGCCCGTGCCAGTGGTGCCCAGGTAAAACAGGGTGTGCAGGCATGTCCTCGTGCCAGTGTGCCCTCATTCCAGCCTGTCCCCATGCCAGTGTGTCCCTGTGCCACTGTACCCCTGCCTGCCTGTGCCTGCCCACGTGTGCAGCACCCCTGGAGCTCTGGGCACACTCGGGGGGAGTGCTGTGGCCACGGGGGCTGTGGCCACCAGAGCACACGTGTGTCCTCCTGAGGGTGCAGGGGGCAAGCCAGCTCTCTGCTGAGCAGAAACATCTGCAGCACATCTGCCTCCCATCAGAGGGACTCCGAAATACCTTCACAAGAGCCAGAGAAAAGAAAGGAGAGAGCAAAGGTCCTGCTGGGTCATTCCTGAGCAGGGCTGGAGCTGCTGGGAGCAGCTGGGAATGCAGGTGGCAGGGGACCAGTGAGGGGGGTGGGAGCTCTGCACTCCTGTCCTGGGAGGAAAGGCAGCTCCATCCAGCTCTGCTGGCAGTGCAGTCTGGCCACCAGGGTGGCCAAAAAGTGGTGGGGTCCTGCTCTGTCCAGCCCCCCTCTGCCACCACATCTCTGAGCATCCTGTTCCTCTCAGAGTAACACCAGAGCTGGGGAGGACCCCAGGAGCAAGAAGAGCTTTCTGGTAATAGCAACAAGATGTGGGTGATTCAGTTGTCAGCAATAAATCCCAGCCCAGAGAGGATAGTTAAATAGGGAATGTCCCACTGGAAATTTTGACATTTCAACACTATTTCCATTCTGAGAAAATAATAAATGTTTCAAAGTGCAGAGTCCCAACACCTCCATGAGGTGTGAAGGCAGGAGGGGGATTGAAGGACATGACTTCATCCGAGCTTTTGTCTTCCTGAACAGAAGCACTGACTTCAAAATGGGCTGGTTTGGGTTCATCTCAGTCTGTGTGGCAGGCATGAACTCTTCCTCCCATCCAAGGCGGCAATGATGTGTCTGGACAGGCTGCTGGATGCTGGGCAGAGGAGCTGGGAACCCACTTTTGGGCCTTCATGTCTCCTTGCCCTGAGGTGCTGAGCCCAGGGACACTGTGTGTGTGAGCACCGAGGGCTGGCCGAGGCAGACAGGAGATTTATGGGGCTTGTGTGAGGTTTGCAGCCTTGATGCTGGCAGATCTGAGACTGGGGGGATGGCTTCAAACTGACAGAGAGGACGTTTTGATTAGAAATTAGGAAGGAATTCTTCCCTGGGAGGGTGGGCAGGCCCTGGCACAGGCTGCCCAGAGAAACTGTGGCTGCCCCTGGATCCCTGGAAGTGTCCAAGGCCAGGTTGGAGCAACCTGGGACAGTGAAAGGTGTCCCTGCCCATGGCAGGGGGTTGGGAGGAGATGATCTTTGAGGTCCCTCCCAAACTAAACCGTCCTGTGATCCCTCCAGGCATGGAAAGGCTGAGCTGAGCTCTGAGGTTCCACTGCTGGGCAGGTGAGCTGTGGGTGCTTCAGGTGCTCCTCACCCCTCTCCAGCCCTCTGCAGGCTCCTCCTGCCTGAGCCAGGACATCCTGAAGGAAAATGCACTGACAGGCTTTGCTTCACGGTCTGTGTCCACCTCCTTCATCACTGCTCCTGTCCAGGGAACCCTCACTGAGAGCCCTGGGGCTCCCCTGTGTCACAGAAGGGCTCAGGTGGCAACACGGGGACATTCTGCAGGGGAGGGAGGGGTTTGGGGCACATCTGTTGGTGGGCTGAGCCCGGGGCTGTGGGGGCAGCAGGCAGAGCTGTCTGGCTCTGCACATCATGCTCTCGAGGGTGTGGGGGCAGAGGGCTGGGGGTGTGGGACACACGGGGCCTGTGTGTCCCCTGCTGTGTCCCCTGACCGGGAACAGGGGGCTGGGGGCTGTAGGGTGGGATGAGGTGCACGGCAGGCTCAGGGTGACCACAGCCTGTGGGGCTCAGCCCCCCAGGTTGGGGTGTCAGACCCACCCCCCATGCCCCAGAGCCCAACCCCCCCTGCAAAACCCCTGGGTGTGGGGAGGGAATTGCTTGATAAAAGCCTGGCTCTGGGGTGATCCTGCACATCTCCATGCGTGTGTGTGTCCCCTCCCCGGCCCCGAGCGCTGTCCCCAGCTGGGTCACCGGCAGCAGGAGGGGAAGGGGCAAAGGCATTTCCAGCGAGAGCTGTGCCAGGCGCAGCTGAAAAGCGGGAGAGAGGGAGCTGCGGAGGCTGGGAGGGGAGTGGCGGGCAGACAGCAGAGTGGATTTCTGCTTGAGTGGTTATTATACCGTCGATTTGAAGAGACAGATGACGGCAGTGGCAGAGGAGGCAATAATTGAAAGCGCCATGAAACATTAATGAATGCCCAGGGACTGGATCAGGAGTTGTTAACGCTCACTTCGCTCTCTCTGTCTCGCTCTCTTTTTAAAGTCAAAATTGTTCCACTGCCCTCTAGGCGAAGGATTTATTTTATTTTTTTTTTCTCCCTGATTTAAAGGTGTAGGCGCCCACCAAAGGAGCTCTTGGTGGCTTGGTGGCTGATCACATCTGCTCTCCAGTGGCTCTTCCGTGGGGGTAACGCCAAGTGGGTGATTACAGAGCAAACTGCTGCACTCACATCCCTGTGGAATCAACAGGTCTGCTTGGCACACTGGCACAGAGCTGGTGGAGAGGTGCAGGGGAGCCCAGGTGGGAGAGGGGTGGCAGGGACTGTGGTAGTGACAGTTCTGTCCCCTCCGTGTGTGTATGGAAAGCATCACTCCAGTGGGACTGGGGACAGCCCTCCTGATCTCAGGGCTCAGTGGATAAACCCACCCAGCAGGCAGGGTGAGCTGTGGTGCTGCCCTGTCACTGCTCAGGGGAGCAGGGAATGCAGCCTGCAGAGCACCCCTGTGCCAGGAGTCCCTCCTCATGGCTCTGCAGATGCTCTCTGCACTGTTTGCCACGTAGCAGGGCCTTAGGGGTTGAGGAACAAAGAGCTTTTAGCAGAGCTGTCAGCAGCACCGGGGAGGTCTCTGACCTGCAGGTACCAGGCTGTCGCTCAAACAGGGCTTAGCCAGAGGCTGGGAGATCCCCGGCTTCGCAGCGAGGGATCTGACATCATTTACTGATTGCTGCTCTGGCCCTTGAATGAGATTAAAAGCCCTGGCCTAGAGGAAGGGTAAAGCAGAGGTGAAGCTGTAAGTACCTCTCCCTCCTACTTTCCTCCCTGGAGACGAGCACAGGGATGACCCAGTGGGGTCCTGCACAACCAGGGCACAGGGAGAGAGGAGGGTGTAGGAGGGAACAAGAAATATTCAGGGCACCAGGACACACAGGAACCAGCCCCTGGGGACAGGGGGGCTTTGGGACTGGGGACTGCTCCCGGGGGAGTGCCTTCCCCACTCCCCCACGTCCAGGGGTCCAGAGCTCCGAGGAGTTGGCACCATTGGATGGAACAGGGAGTGGTGATGCCCACATTCCAGCTGCACCTGGGCAGGACACAGTGGCAGGGCCATGGGCAGCCCAGGCTGTACTCACAGGGACACGAGGCAGCCCTGTGTCAGTGGAATGTGGAGGCAGCTGCTCTGATGGCCACGAGACACAGGTAACCCACCCCCAGGGTTAACCCAGGCTGCAGTGGGTGCCCTGGGAGCTGTTGGAGCTGGTCCCTGATCACCCCAGGAGATCCTGTGGTGGCTCAAGACCAGCACTCAGGTGGTCTCCTACAGTGTCTCACCCCCCCGGGGCAGCAGTGGCTGCACAGCCCAGGGCAGGAGTGAGAGCAGAGATAATGATGGTAACAGCTCCTAATGAGACAGGAGAGCAGGTGCTCAAGCACAGCCCAGGTGAGGCCTGGCAGCCCGCATGGTGACAGCGATTGGCAGTGACAGCGTTCGAGCCCTGCTGCAAATTGGCACCGTCAGCTCTCCTCGCCGTCTCTGTGCTGGTGCAGGGAAGCTGCTCACATCCCAGCTGGGTCCCTGTCCCTGCTGTCACACCAGTGCCCCACAGCTTTCCCACACCCTGGGCTGGCAAAATTGTGGTTGGGAAGTACCACTGTCCCCTGCCTTGGTCCCACCCAAAGCATCACCCCGGGAATGGAAGTGCAGGGATGGCCTCGGGTCCTGTTCTGCACCCAGGGAGCAGAGTGCCAGCCCAGTGCCTGTGTCAGGGGAGATGAGGTCCCCAGGAGGTGGTGGGATACTCCGCAGTCCTGCAAGTGTTCAAAAAAACCAAGGAGATGTGGCATTTTGTGCTACGGTTTGGTGGGCATGGGGGTGTTTGGTTGGAGGTTGGGCTTGATGACCTTGGAGGTCTTTTCCAACCTTAACGATTCTGTGATTCTGTTGGTGGGACTGCAGAGTCCAGGGGGGTGTGTTGTGTGGTTCATGACTGTGGGACGTGGCTGAGCGTGGCCTGGCTGAGTGTGAGCAGGAGCGCTCAGTGACAGTGGCCTGGCTGCTGCAGGGGGTCCCTGGAGCCAGAGCAGGGAGGTCTGGGGTGGGGTAACTGCACTGCTCTTTGCTAAGGGAGCAAGTCTTGTCTCCAGTTCTCCACCTGTATTGTCTGACCTCTCTCGTTATCTCCTTGTTCTTCTCTCTCTCCTCTTGCTCTTTCGTACTTCAGCTCTGGGGTAATTCCCCCCCCCCCCCAAGCACCTCTCCACAATCTGACTTTCAGCCTGACTTTCCAGGCTGCAGAATCAACCCCTTTCTACCTTATCCCATCCATGCCAGTCACCCTCAGAACACCTCTAATGCATTTGGTGTTGTCCTTCTGCCCTTCCCAAGTCACACAGAGGGGATGGCACAAACGGGAAGACCCCCCCATCGCTGCTCCAGGCTCCCATCCAGAAGCACAAGCAGCCCCGTTCACATCCCACACCCCCTTCCCCACCAGCCACGGCTGTCACTTCCCGGGAGAGAATTGCCAGGGAGGTGCCGAGTGTATTTTTAGCCGTGCCGTTCATGTCTGATAAGTGTTTTGACCTTTTTGAGCAGAGCTAATCACGCCGTCTGCTCCTCGCTCCGGCTCGGCTCGTGCTCTGCCTGTCAGGGAGCCGGGGGAGGAGCTGGGGCTGCTCTCGCCCCCGCGGCTGGTGCTGGGAGGGGGCTCCTTACCTGGGCCTGAACCAGGTGTGTGCCCTCAGCAGCCCCGCAGCCTCGTGGGTGTGGCTCTGGGAACGGATTGGGATTTGAATTCCTAAAGGGAGGGGATCAGAACCCCCTCACCCGTGGGGCACAGCGTGGGGTGCTGGGTGGGCAGTGTGGCCAGGAGCTGACCTGGCCCTGGGGCTGGAGTTCCCTGACCGTGTTACCTAACATCCAACCCCTGGGATCAATCCAGGCTGGGGATGAAGAGATCCAGAGCAGCCCTGGGGAGAAGGACATTGAGGTCTGATGGGGGAGAGGCTGGATATGGCCCAGACCAGAACCCCCAGTGCCCTGGGCTGATCCCCCAGCATGGGCAGCAGGGCAGGGGGGGATTCTGCCCCACTGCCCCTCTGCCCTCTCATGTGAGACCCCCTTGCAGAGCTGTCTCCAACCCTAGGGAACAGCTCAGGAAGGACCTGGACCTGCTGGAACGAATCCAGAGGAGGTCCCAAGATGATCAGAGGGCTGGAGCAGCTCTGCTGGGAGGGAAGGCTGAAAGAATTGGGATTGTTCAGCCTGGAGAAGAGAAGATTTGGGGTGACCTGATTGTGGCCTTTAAGTGCCTAAAGGGAGCTGACAGGGAAGATAGAGATGGACTATTTAAAAGGGTCTGGAGCTACAGGACACAGGGAATGGCTTCCCACTGCCAGAGGGCAGGGTTAGATGGGATATAAGAAGGAGATTCTTCTCTGTTAGGGTGGTGAGGCCCTAGAACAGGTTGCCCAGAGAAGCTGTGGCTGCCTCTGGATCCCTGGAAGTGTCCAAGGCCAGGTTGAAGGGGGCTGGTGGAAGGTGGAACAAGACGATCTTTAAGGTTCCTTCCAACCCAGGCCAGTCTATGATTCTATTCCATGATCCCTGTGCTGCCTTTTCTGCCTTGCTTAAATATAACATCACTTTCAAGGGACAAATTTTGCCTCCAGCACCGTGCTTGGAGGTCCTGGGGGCTGTGCCTCAGTGCCAGCCTGCCCAGGGCAGAGTGTGGTGGCTGTTCCTGCTGTGGGCACCACAGCTCTCACCCTGGCAGCAACCAGAGCTGAGATGTGGCTGCAGAGCACCCAGAGACAACATTAACCACTGTCAGAGCTGGCTGTGGTGACGGCAGGGAGATAAACACCCACCTGCTGCTCCCCTCTCTGCTGCTCCTGCCTGGGCATCACATAAACACACTGCAGTTGCCTCCTGGACTTGCAGCAGCCCCTGCCAAGGGTGGGTTTGGTGCTCAGAGCTGCTCTTACACCCTGACTTGGACAGGCAGAGCTTCGGGCTCAGGAACTGCCTCCTGGAGCCACCAGTGCTGCCTGTCTGCTCTGCAGGGCAGCAGTGGGGAGGGCAGGGCAGGGCAGGGCAGGGCAGGGCGTGCCCCGCGGCCAGCACCGACAGCCGGGAGGCGGCTGCTCCGCGGCTCACGCCAGACGAGCTCGAAGCCTGCACTTAATCCTGCTGCCTGCGAAATTAGGCAGAAAATGCTCCGATTGAGTGTGAAGGCCTCCGCTGTAATTTGGAGCGAGCAGATGACACGCACTCGTCGTCGGAGGGAGATGAAAGCTTTTAGAGCTGGTGAGCACTAGCAAAATCTGTGAAAATCCCTTTTTTGTCAGGAGTGGTAGATACACAGGCAGATGAAAGACACAAGATAAAATTAGCCCGAATGCAAGAGAGAGAGAGGGAGGGTGGGGG
>NW_020956319.1:5053-16076 GCF_003031625.1 Empidonax traillii | reverse complement strand
TGAGGCTGTTCCCTGTCCCTGGGGAGCCCTGGCTGTGCTGCCCACGCTGTGGCCCCTCTGTCCATGGTGGGCACCGTGTTGGTGGGTCTGAGTTGCAGGGCAGCTCCTGGTGAGGACAAGGATATCCCACCTCCAAGAGGGGTACACTGAGGTGTCCAAAGCAGTGGGTGGTGTGAACGTGCTGACCAGCAGCCCCAGGCTCTCCCAGGTGGCTTCAATTCCATGTTTTTCATGGTTAGGCGGCTCCAGGCTGCAGCAGGGACCAGCTGTGCTCAGAGGGGCAGAGCAGCAGGGGATCCCCTGAGCACTCATCCTGGCTGCCAGGGTTTGGCTGCAGGCTGCTTGGGGACAGTGACTCTCCTGTGGTGAGGCAGGAGAGAGCAGAGTGGCCTCTGCCTGCAGGTGACTGATGTGGGTTCTGCCTGGGGGTCCAAGGCAGTAACAGAACCCCCTTCACTGCTCCTGCCTTTGCTGCTGGAAGGAAAGGGGTGCTCTGAGCCCAGAACCCTCCAACAGGCCATGGGGATATAGAAAAGCAGGTGGAAAACCTCTCAACAACTGCCCTTGGCACTGCTCAGGACCCTCCTCTCAGTGGAGATGAGCAGTGGGATGACGGACAGACTCTGAGAGATGGAAGAATGAGAATCTGCTCTCAGATGTTCTTGTTCTCTGCACTGGTGGGTACCAAAACCCAGAAGGGTCTTTTCCACTAGCCCACGGTTTTTGCTGCCCAGGGACAGGTTGTTGCCTGCGTCAGTCTGTCCCAGATGTGACACCCAAGGGGGGTTCTGTCCCTGCAGGGACGCTGCAGCCACACTGCCCCCACCCCCTGAGTGAAGAGGCAGCTGAAGGGCAACCACCACACTGGAGCAGGTGTAAGGACCTCTGTGCTCCAAGATCATCCCTCCAAAACAGCCAGGCGCCAGGGGTGCCGTGGATGCTCCCTGTCAGCCCAGGGAGCAGAGGCGGGAGGACTTCCCGCTGTCCTCACGATGCAGCCCCGGGAGCTGCAGCATCAGGAGACTCCCTGGAGCTGTGTGACACCCACCAGTGTGAGTCAACACCGGCATTAATAACAACCAGAAAAATCCCAGGGCTTCCTCCCCCTCCTCTCTCACTGTGCCTTCCAGCAGGACGTGGGCTGCCCCCGGAGCCACAGGAGGGGGATTTTGGGGACAGGAGGTCGGGTCCTGTCGTCACAACGGTGCTGGTGGCGACACGTGTGGGGATGCAGGGAGATAGGGGGGACGGGTGGGAGATGTCCCTGGCCCGGGGTGCAGCGGGGGCTGCCCAGGGGTCTGTGGGAGCTCTCTGCCAGCCGGGGAGCAGCACAGAGCGCTGCTGCTCAGTCGTGCAGGGGCTGAAGGGGAGGAGCAAATAACCCAGCCGTGAATGCAAGCAACTGGCCAAAGCCTCCCAAGGAGCCGTCTGTACTTGCCAGCTGCAGCCCCCGTTCCCTGGCTTGGTTATCCCTCTAGGAATGACAGCAGGGATGGCAGCTCCTGCAGCCCAGCAGAGATGCAAAGCTCTCCCTCCTCCAGCCCTCCGAGTGCTCCGAAATGCCTTTCACCGGCAGAACAATTAGAAATCTAATTCCTTTTTCTCCCGCTCAGCTAATTGTCTGTGGACAATTTGATTGTAAGAGTGTCCAGTGATGCAGAATAACCATCTTATTTCTGCTAGACATTGCCTTTGCAATTAGCACTATTGATTGCACGGCTCTGTTCTCTCACCTGCAGGGTCCCAGGGGACGCCTCTCACCTGCCTCGTCCCGCCCAGGTTGTCCCCTCCCCTTGGCAGTGCCACCCCTCGGCCACCAGGTCCCACTCGGGGCTGAGCAGGAGGGTGAGGTCTGTTCTCTCTGCTCCACGGGGATGAATCTCTTCCCTACAGGAGACCCAGAAGGGTCCTCCCGAAACCACCTCAGGGAAGCTCCCCTGGGGACAGCACACAGGATTTGCCTCGCAGCTGAGAGGGCTTGATTTTTTGGGAAAAAAATAAAAAAAAAAAAATCGGATTTGACAACACCAAGAGGTTCTGGATGAATATGTCAATTCGGCTGAATGGTTTGTTTGGAGGGAAAAAAAAAAAACAAAACAAAACCCAAAAGATCAAAACATTTCATTTCAACATTTTCGGAGTGAAATGTTTTGATTTTTTTTCCCCTCTTCCAAATGACTTTGTTTCAAAGTTTCCCTTAATTTTATTTTGCTAAACATAAAAACAAAAAATAAAAAAAAATTTGTGAAATGACTGTGATTGGAAGGAAATTCATTGGCTTGGGCACAGCCAAACCTTTTGTGTAACCCTCACCCAAGGATTCCCCCACACCCTTTTTTTTTTTTTTTTTTTTTTTTTTTTTTTTTTTTTTTTTTTTTTTTTTTTTTTTTTTTTTTTGTATGTAGTAGAATTTCCAGGGATTTTTGCTTTCAGGCCAGCTCTAAATGCCACATGGCTGTGCTTTCTCTGTCATGAAGGAGTCACAGATCTGCTGCCCTGCTCTAGGAAGGGGCAAAGGTGTCCTGGGAGCTTCTGCCCCAACTCCAGCTCCCTCTGCCAGGGTTTGGGGTGGGACCAGCCGTGTCCCCACGATGTGGCCCAAAGGGCTGTGGCAACCACGTGGCTGCTGATTCTGGAGCCAGCCTGGCCCTGCCATCCCCAGGCATCACCTGGCGATGCTGAGGGCTTGCTGGTGCTGGGGGAGAGCAGAGCTGGGAGGGGGCTGGTCCTGGGGATGAGCAGGCAGCTGCCTGCTCAGCTCAGCACAGAGGGGAGGGCAAGATGCTCCTCTTATGCAACCCCCTGAATCACCACCTGAACAGGCAGCAGCTCTGGGCCAAGGAGGCTCTGGGCTCCAAGGCCCAGATGGCTGCAGCACAGAAGAGCTTTCCAGAGCAAGAGGAAATGGGTGTAAATAGCAGACTGTGCGATTAATTTCCCCCGTGCCAGATCTGTGTCCCAGCAGTACGGAACAGCCAAAGCCCTCCCTCCAGTCCTGCTGCCTCCCAGCACCAGGGAGATGCTCCTGGACCATCTCCCCTCCTGCAAACCCTGCTGGGAGACCCACCTCCACCTCCACTGCCCTGAGAAGGCAGTACCTGCACACCCAAACCTCCTACAGCCAGGATTTCCCAGCAGATGAGACATGGCACATCCCAAGGTGTGGGTCACCCACCCCACAGCAGCTGGACACAGGGAGCAGCCTGGGGCTGGAGCTGAGCAGGGAGGAGCAGCCCCAGGGAGAGGTGTTAGGAAGGAATTAGAGTCCGGATCTATAAAACACTTGGTCCCAATTATTATAATGCACTGATTAGGGGAACTCAATAGTTCTGCTGGTGGTTAATGGCAGTAATTACCCAGATATGACTACACTGGCAATATTAATAACTCTGGGCCATTAGTATTTGTGAGCAATGAGCAGAATACACATCCCTGAGCCTCTGGCTCGGTCTCTCTCTCTCCTCCAGCTGTAGCTGGGCTGGGAGAAGCTGGAGCTCGGCTGCAGGGGAAGCAGATCCACAACCTGGCTGACATTTGTGAGAGCCAGAAGAACCACAGAATCGTTAAGGTTGGGAAAGACCTCGAGGATCACCAAGTCCAACCTTTGAATCCCACCATGCCCACTGATGAAGTGCCACATCTACTCGTTTTTAGAACATCTGCAGGGATGTGACTCCACCAATGCCCTGGGCAGCTGTCCCAGGGCCTGACCACTCTTGCTGAGATGAAGTTTTCCCTAATATTCAACTTGAACTTCCACTGACACAAGCTGAAGTTGTTTCCTTTCCTCCTGTCCCTGTTCCCTGGGAGCAGAGCCCGACCCCCCCCAGCTCCCCCCTCCTGTCAGGGATTGCAGAGCCAGAAGGTCCCCCCTGAGCCTCCTTTTCTCCAGGCTGAGCCCCCCCAGCTCCCTCAGCTGCTCCTGCTGCTCCAGCCCCTTCCCAGCTTCATTCCCTTCCCTGCACACTCTC
Source organism: Empidonax traillii (assembly GCF_003031625.1). Taxonomy (NCBI): domain Eukaryota; kingdom Metazoa; phylum Chordata; class Aves; order Passeriformes; family Tyrannidae; genus Empidonax; species Empidonax traillii. The sequence continues at coordinate 12,105 of NW_020956319.1, read as the reverse complement.
CAGCCCCTCAATGTCATGAGAGGCTCAAAAGTGACCCCAGGATTGGAGTTGTGGCCTCACCAGTGCCCAGCACAGCGTGGCTGAAGCCACCTGTGAGTCCATAGACGTGGCCTCTTGTCCTGCAGCAGCCTCTGTGGTGAGACTGGTGATGGGAGCAGAGATGCCTTGCTGTGATGGTGCTGCTGCAGCCCGGGGCTCCTGGTCCCTTGACATGGCACAGCCTGTCCCCTGTCCCCCTGCAGATCTGCTGTCACTCCTTTGGCACAGACAGTCGTGCCTGACCGCTGTGCACGGGGCTGGAGCGTGGGAGAGGGCTCAGGGCTGGTGAGAGCCCACAGCTCCTGCTGGAGAGGAGGGACCCACTGCAGGGAGGTCTCCACAAGCACGATGAACGAGCACCCTTGGGCAGGGAGGGTGGGGAAGGGCCCCTGCAAACGGCTTGGAAGGGTGTCAGTGTGAGAAGGGTAGCGACTGGAGGGCTCTGGTTTGCTCCAGAAGAGGCAGGACAGGGCTGGTGCAGCCACACACCCACCAGGGAACCTCCAGGTCGCTGGTGAAGGAGGGCACAGAGAGGCCACAGGTGCTGCAGGTGCATGATGCCCACCACAGTGCAAAGGCCCCCAGGTACTGCCCCTTCACCGACACGGACCTGTGGTGGCCTGTCACAGCCCGGAGGGGACAGGGGCAGAGCTGCACCCGACAGATGGCTCTCTGTGTCTCTTCCGAGGGGCTCAGGAGGAGGAAGCAGCTTCTCCACCCCCAGCCCAGCCTCCCCCAAGTCCCCAGGGCCGGGTTACCGTCTCTGGCTCCTCGGCTGCCCCGCTCCCTCCCCCGTCTGCGGCCGAGACACTCGGCTCCTGCCGCCCGGCATCTGCGCTCCCCCGGGAGCCCTCCGACCGCACGGCCCGGCCCTGACTCCAGCCCAGCGCTGTGGTTTCTCAGCTATTTCTAAACAAAAGGAACGATTAATTGCTCCCTCCTTCGCCCTCAACAGAAGGTAACTCCCCCCAGCCTCCAGGAGTTTGGAGACGGTCAGGAGAGCCGGGACCTGCTCCCGGGGAGATGCTGAACCTCCGTGCAGGTGCTTGTAAATGGCCAGGAGGGTTTGGGCATGGGGCCAGCAGAGCCACGGTGACCAGGCAGGGATGTTCTCTGCAGATACATCCTCCATCCTCCTCCCGATGCGCAGGGAACTTCCCCTCTCCGGCTCCGGCTCAGCCGTAATGATGGGAGTATTTAGCACACGGCGCGGTGTATTCGAAGCCTCCCGCAGTCAGAGACACCCTGTCACCCAGGTGACATGTCTCTTACACGCTGCCAATTTAGCAGCCGCGGCAGCGTGACGCCCCTGGAATCTGGGTTAGCGCTGGCAGCCCCGGCTCCGAGGGGAGGAAGGGGCGGGAGCTCACGGCATCCCACCCGAGCTCTGCCCCCCGGCCAAACCCCAGCACACGGGGTATCAGCGGTGAGGCCACGGCAGCCCCTCCAGCAGGGAGGCTCAAAACAGGCAGGTTAAAAGGAAAAAAGAAAAAAAAAAAAAAAAAAGAAAAAAAATCATCTCTGGTAATTTTCCACTGAAATTTTGTGAAGAAATCTTCTTTTCCTCCTTTTTCCCTGCATTGCCATCAGATTCTCCCCCTCCCTGCCAAACCCTTTCCTTTCACAAATGAAAAACCCCAAACAAAAGCTGTCAGGACAGAAGATGGTGAAGAAGCCTGGCTTCGCAGCAGCCAAAGCCTGATTTTTCCTAACCAAGCCCAGAAATATTTTTTTTTTTACCCTGAGAATTTCCAGTCTCTTGGTTCCCGTTACAAAAAAGGAAAGCTTTTCCCCAGATCAGCATCCTGCAGAAGTCCCTCAGTGGGTGACCAGTGCTTTGGCATAATTACACAGTCATTAAGCTGTTTACAGTGGTTTCACTCCGGATGCCGAAGGACAACACCCCAACCCTGTCACATCCCTCTGGATTTTGTCTCCTGCCCCGTGCAGGGACCAGACCTTGGGGTTTGGGGTCACCCCACTTGCAGCCAGAGCACGGAGGGTGCAGGCACCCCATGCCCTGCAGGGACTGATTCTCCCTGATTCATCCCAAAGTGACCTGTCTCTGGTTCACATCCAGAGGTGAGGTGTGGGCTGGCATTGGGAAATGTCCTGTTTATCTTGTGTTCACTGCAATGTCTGATGCCCAGCACAGATCCTGGAACACCTGAAACCCAAAGCCTCACCTTTCCTTGGTGCTGCACTGCCCTGGAGCTGGAGCAGTGGATTAGACCAGGGATTTTTTTTTTTTTATGTTCAATGTTAAGCTTTGTCAAGGCTCCTTCTGGCCATTCCCTAATTCCTGCTGTCTTTTAATGTGTCTCAGCCCATTACAAGGTCTGAGGAGTCACAGCACCTGAGCCCACTCTCACTTCCAAGCCTGCCCTGCCATCCAGGCAGGTGGGAGGTTGTGGAGATGTCTCCCTGCTCCACTCCACGTGCACCAGGACCATGCTGGCATGCTGCAAAGGCTGTGCCTTTCTTCCTGCACTCTCTGTTCCCAGGCCACGCCACCTCCAATCCCATCCTGTGGCTGGGGCTTGCAAAGGGCTGGCTAACTTTATGATCAATAATAACACTGGTAGTTATTCTTGTCAAGAGAAGGTTAATTGCACCTCCTGCCTGGGGGCACCAGCTGATCCCTGCAGGGGCTGGGAAGGCATTTTCCACCCGTGTTCAGCACTTCCCAAGCCGACAGGATGCAGGATGTGGGGCTGGACCATGTGCTGGAGCATCAGGTGCTGCTGGGGGGCATTAGGGGAGCAGTGCTCTGACCCTGCTGTCAGTGGGGTTTGCAGGAGCTGGGTCCTGCATGGTGATGCTGCCCTGGGTGGGCTGAGCACCCATCACCCACTCCCACCACGCCGGGATGTGGAGGGAGGGAAGCGCCTGAGGGCACTCCCAGCGGGATGGGGTGCCTTGGCCTCTCCAGCCTGAGGTGGGGACACCAGGCCTGCCCAGCACCCTGTGGAGGCAGAGGGGGTCTCCTCCTCCACGATGGTGGTGCCTGAGCTACCGCTCTGCCCCAGCCCTGAGCTCAGGGTAATTTTATGGCTTGTGGCTGCCATGAGGATAAAGACTGCTGTGCACCCAGCAGCGAGAACAGCCAGAGGCTGCCGAGCTCTGAGCATCCTCCCTGCACAGATCCCAGCAGGAAACAGCTCCAGTACTGGGCTGTGCTGGGCAAGGGGAGCAGGAAAGGGCTCTCACACCCTCTCACACTGCAATGGAGCAGAAAGTGAGGATGCTGCAGAGAGACCTCCGTGCTGCTGCACAGCGTGCGGGGACACGGTCCTGCGTGTCTGTCTGTCTGTGTGGGAGCTCTCCTGTGCTCTCTTATTGCCCTTTCCCAGTCATCCCAACCCCCCTTTCCCTCTCTTGTCCCTCTTGCATGTACAGTCTGTGCCCGTGGCCCCGTTTCCAGCCTCGCGTGTGACCTACTTACACACACAGCCCCAGTTGCTGCCTTTTCTCTCCCGAACAAAGCTGCCGGTCCTGCTGCCTCCCTGTCTGCTCCCAGCACGGTCCAAGGGCTCCCTGCACACCTCCTGCTCCCGGCACAATTCCAGCAGCTCCCGGGGGAGCCCCTCACCGAGCCCCCTCGGTGCAGCACGTCCCACCCCCGCTGGTGGGTGCTGAGCCTCCTCCCGGCGGGTGGGTCAGGATGCTCTCACCCCGTGGTTAACACCTCGTGGGCAGCCTCCTGCTCTGCAGCTGGCAGGGAGAGCAGGGAATGCTGGGCTCCTGCCTCCCAGGCTGCCTGCAGACACCCAGGGCAGCTCGGGGTGCTCAGGCACAGCCTTCTCCCAGCTGTGCCTGGGGCCAGCCTGCAGCTCTGCCAGCTGTGCTCACCCGGTGCCGATGCCAGCCTGAGCCTTCCCCGCGGGGACTCCAGGGATCAGCGGGAGGACGTTCCCTCTCAGAGGTCCCTGCTGCAGGTCTGAGCGCTGGGATCCTCCCTGCCACGCTGGGTTTGGGCTCAGGGCAGAGGTGGGAAGGGCAGGTGGCAGGTCTGCACTAGTGATGCTGTTCAGAGCTGGTCATGGGGACAGGTGTGGCTCCTGGGGACGTGGTGGCCTGGCAGCAGGCAGGGTGAGTGCCACCAGGGATGTGTCTCTGCCCTGGATCTGGGTGGCTGCTGCTGATCTGCTCCCTCTGTGGGGATCCTGGGAGGAAGACCCACTCCACACTGCAGCGTTGCTTCTCTAGGGAACACCACCTTCCTGAAAATCCCAAGGGAACTGGGGGGAGCTGCTGCCCCTGCACACAGACACACAGGTGAGATGCTGGTGACACCACCCGGAGCACAGGGATGCTCACACTCAGCCCAGGCTGCCTGAGGGTGTGTGGAGAAGAGGGGGCTCCCTGCCTCTGCTAATAGCAATAATAAGGTAATTAGGGGCTGTATAATCAGCATGAAGGCAGGGCCTTGTTGCTATGCAAACACTGAGTCAAGAGATGCCCCTGTCTCTCCCTGCACACCTGATAAATCGAGAGAGAGGTGCTCTCCTGAGATTTGTGGCTACTCTGGGCTACCCCTGCCGCTTGTTACAGAGCAGGGAAAAGTGTTCATCCGTCCTTCATCACCACTGTCTCCATCAGCTCTGAGATGGGGAGGCACTGAAAGGGGTTTCCACCCCAAGAAAGAAGGCAGAGGGTGGGTTCCCCTCTGTTGTGGTCATGTTGGCTCACATTTGGCCTCTGAGCAGTGCCAGGAGCTCTTGCCTGCTTGGCTTGAGGTTTCCACCTGCACATAGAGATGACAAATGATTTCAGCCCCACCACGCCCCCCAGGCGTCTCCAGTCCCACTTGCCTGGGGCTATCATCCACACGGGCCATCTGAGCCAGGGCTGGGGGCTGTGGGGAGCTGGGACACAGCTCAAATCACCCGCCACAGGTGCCCATCACACCCTGACTGCGCTCCCAGCCTCGAGCACAGACCTGTCGCTGCCGTCACACACCCCTGCAGGGCAGAGATCTTGGCACAGCACCCCTTCAGCACCTTTCTTATCCACCACACTCGGTCACAGGAGCTGCTGGGTTCTTTCCAGTGCGTGCCCCAGCCGGCTCAGGACCCCGTGCTGAGGCTGGGGGTGCTCAGGCCGTGCCCTGGCCGTGGCTGTGCCCCTGCATGAGCAGCTCCGCTGCCGCAGCGCCGGGGCACGGAGCCCTGACAGGGGCTGTAAATTGTCAGGCCCCGTAAAGCATTTAATGATTTTGAATTTATCTGCATCGATAAATACATGACAAGGTAACAGTCAAATAAATACCCATTAGTGCACTCGCTCTCTTTTTTTTTTTTTTAATTACGAGCTCGGGTGTAACCAATCATTTTCTGCTAAGCAAGCGCTGCAGGAAATCTTCATTAGCACCAGCCCCGGCGAGCTCTGCAGTCCGGGGGGGAGGAGAGAGCCGGGAGGGAGGTTTGGCCCCCGCTGCATCCTGCTCCCACCCGGCCCAGGGAAAGGACCCGGCTGAGCTGGGTTTGGTGGCAGCAACCCCTGCAGAGGGGGCTGCGGGGACCACTCGGCTGCCGTGCAGCGTTCAGCTCTGTGCGAGGCTCTTGCTGGGTCCCCTCCTTGCCCTGCCGGCCCCGGGGCATCTGGAGATCGGGTGGGAACAGGGGGCTCAGGCTGGCTAAAGGGGGGTGCTGGTGGCCACATCTCCAGTCCGGGCTGGGGGGGGTCGGGGCAGTGATTTTCGGAATGGACCTTCTCACTCTCTACAACTCCCTGACGGGAGGGTGCAGCCAGGGGGCGGTCCGGGCTCTTCTCTCCACTGAGAAGTAACAGAACAAGAGGGAATGGCCTCGAGTTGTCCCAGGGAAGATCGGATGTTGGGAAAAATTTCTTCCCTGACAGGGTGGTCAAGCACAGGCTGCCCAGGGCAGTGGTGGGGTGACCACCCCTGCAATGCTCAAAGAGTAGATGTGGCACTCTGCAATATGGTCTAGTGGGCATTGGGGTGTTCAGCTGATGGTTGGACTTGCTGATCTTGGAGGCCTTTTCCAACCTTAATGGTTCTCTAATCCTGGCTGGGGGCTCTGCACACCCCAAAGGCAGTATTTTCTGGAGGCAGGTGCCAGGCTATCAAAGCACCTGCAGAGAGGTGGATCTCACTTCTCTCTGGGCACCCCCTCACCACCCCCCTGCACACTGGGCGAGCCAGAAAGTGCCAGAGGGGTGCAAACCAGCCTGGTCAGCACCTCAGAGCATGTCCTGTGCTGGCAGCTGTGCCCTGCTCAGGAGGGGGTTGGAAAAGGGATAAAGATGCTGAGACAGGGCTGTGAAGGGGATGGGCTGTGAAACCCTGGAGCACCAGCTGGACACCCTCTGGCATCAGCAGCAGAGAGCAGGAACAGGGAAAGGCAGGAGGAGCTGGGAAAGCCGCATCCCTGGCTGACCTGGCCTGGCAGGGATGGCACAGTCAGGCCACCAGCCAGTCACTCTCCTGGGCACAGGAGTGGGGTCAAGGACAGAACCTGCTCTGGCCCTTTCCAGCATCCCTTGCATCCCTCAGTGCCAGACCTCTGGCTCAGAGAGGGGCACAGGGAGAACTCGTCTCCTTTGCTCTGTCTTCTTTCTGTCTGGCAACATTTTTCCAGCAGAGCAGCTTCTGAACTCTGAACATCTCCAGGGAACATGTCGATCCTGATGATATTTTTCTATGGAGAAGTGTCAAATCAAATGATTTCAACTTTCACATTTTGTTTCAATAACGTTGAAAGGATTTTTTCCAATGAGAGGCGAACATTTCAATTTGACATTATCATTTGGTTTCGTTCCATTTGGGCTTTTATATTATCACATTACTTCAAATCTACATTTCTAGTCTATCTACATTTTGCTGTTTAATGATTCAGCAGCATCAAAACCCGGTGAAACGTCTTGATGTTTCGGGGTGGAATTTCCCCCCTCGACGTTCGTGCATTGTGGGAAAGTCTGCACTGAGAAGACCCCAAATTCCCAGGGGGTGGAGCTGCCATCTTGCACCTGGCTCTGGCTCCAGCACA
>NW_020956319.1:0-4867 GCF_003031625.1 Empidonax traillii | reverse complement strand
TATCTACATTTTGCTGTTTAATGATTCAGCAGCATCAAAACCCGGTGAAACGTCTTGATGTTTCGGGGTGGAATTTCCCCCCTCGACGTTCGTGCATTGTGGGAAAGTCTGCACTGAGAAGACCCCAAATTCCCAGGGGGTGGAGCTGCCATCTTGCACCTGGCTCTGGCTCCAGCACAGAGCATCGTGGCAGAGGCAGCAGCAATCCAGGGACACTTTGTCCTGCCCTGAAACCAGTGGAAGGGCACAGATGTGACCTGCTCTGTGCTGTACAGCCATAAATAGTGAGTGGCAGCGCTGGCAGGGAGGAAGGTGAAGACATTGTACACAAACTCATCAACAGGAGTTAGGAAGGAGGGTGCCCTTGTTACCCAGAGTCTGTTGTCCCTGGAGGGCAGGAGAGGCTGGATGCAAGAGCTGGATCCACACACCAGGGGCTGAGCAGCAACACACACACAGGGTGTCCTGGAGGGGCTCGGCTTGGGGTTTGGTTTGGGGAGAGATGGAGAGGAGCCAGGGTTTTCCCTTCATCAGCCAAGGGCTGGGACATGGCTCAGCTCCCCAGCACCAAGGCAGGCAGAAACCTGCTTTGTCCTTTGCTGGAGCAATGCTGGTGGCAGAGGGGCTGTGGCTTCACCTCCATGGTTGGGCTCTGACTTTATTTCCCCTGGTGCATCGGTGTCACCTCAGGTCTCCTGCAGCCGGTGCCAGGGCTGTGCTGGAGTGCAGGAGGAGGCAGAGTGGCTGCATTCCCTCCATCCATGGGCACTGCCCCCGGATCCAAGCTCTGCAGAGGGGGCTCATCATCCCCCCCAGGCAGTGACACCCCACAGTGGGATGCTGGGGTGTCCCCTCCCTGTGTGTCACGTGCTCCTTCCTGGCTCTCACTCACCTGCAGCCCTGTTGCTCACAGGGTGGATTAAAAGCTGGTTTAATGGATATTTATGATGCCCATCACAGTCTTTTACTGCCTGTCCTTTCCCATTTCAGCAGCACGTGCCTGGGCTGTGGCTTGGCTTGCAGGAGGGACCTGACTGCCTGCAGCCACCAGCACAGCACGCCCCTGACACCCCCAAAGCTTCCCACAGAGCTCTGGGCATCCCCCAGAGATCTCAGAGGAGAACTGTCCGCAGATACCTCCCTGTAACTCCTGAGTCCTACTCACCTGATAGAGAAACAGAGGGAGGAGCGAGCAGATGTGCCTTCGCCACTGTCACCAGTGGGCTGGGTGTGGCACACACGTGTGGACATGGGCCTGCAGGTGTGTATGGGCAGGTGGAGGTGTGGATGCCACAAGGGTGGCACCTGAGAGTGACCCTGGGCATAGCACAGCGGCCGTGGGGACGGGCGTGCTGGGCACTGCCACATGGGGAAGAGGGGAAGGTTTTGGCAAGAGCCAGGTCTGTGGGAACCCTGGGCCTGTGCTGAGCACAATCTGCTGCCTTTTGAAGCTGCTGATGCTCCCAGACTACCCAGGAAACCCTGATTGAACCGCCAGGCTCCCTCTCCACTGGCTCTAAATGAGACTCCCCCAGGATAGCATATTAAACTTGACCTGTGCACCACCTCCGAGATTAACATCAGAGGAGAAAGAATTAAAGGTCTGTGGAGGGCAGAGCAAGGGAGGAGGCGGGCATGTCTCTCCTCTCCTGCTCCGGGAAGGGGTGGAAGGGCAGCTCCCCGGGGAGCTCTGCGGTCCTGCCCCGCTGTGTGAGCTGTGCCTGCCGCCAAGGAGAGCTGATGTTCTTCTTCCCCACCTCCTGAGACCGTGCAAGGCAAAGCAAACCCCCCTCTGGGGCAGCAGGGGAAGCCAGGCACCAGGTGCTTTCCCACAGGGCTGCTGCTGCTGCCCACAGAGCTCCGACCCGCTGGGTTTGCAGCTCAGGGGAGGGAGCAGGGCTGGACACAGGGCCCAGCGAGCCCTGTGGGAGGGAAGGTCTGCCCATGGTGTGCCCAAGATGTGACCAGATCTGGCTGTGGGTGGGAATCTTGGGCCTGATCCTGCTCTCCCTGCTCCCCTCTGGTGACCAGCAATAGGACATGAGGGAGTGGCTGGAGCTGTGTCAGGGCAGGCTCAGGTTGGATCTCAGGGAAAGGTTCTTTCCCCCCAGGCTGGTTGGGCACTGAACAGGCTCCCCAGGGCAGTGGGCACAGCCCCAAGGCTGCCAGTGTCTGTGCAGGGCCAGGGGTGGACTGAATGATCCTGAGAGGAGCTCAGTTGGTTGGAGCCTGGTGCTAATAACACCAAGGTTGTGGGTTTGATCACTGTGCAGGCCATTCACTTAAGAGTTAGACTCCATGATCCTTGTGGATCCTTTCCAACTCAGAACATCCTGTGAAATTTATCCCCGTGGGTCCCTCTCACTCAGAAGATTCCGTGCCCGTGCCCTGGGGAGGAGGGAGAGCATTTTTGCAGCAGCCTCCTGTTCACCCCGTCAGCGAGCAGAAGACACACCACGGGCACTCACAGCTTTCAAGAGCTGACAAGCCGGTGAGAATGAAAAGTTCAGAACCAGTGCTGGGGCCGTGTAAGTGTCTGCAGAACTAACGGCCGTGCGGGTGGGAGCACGCGCGTGCCAGGACCCGCCGCCAGAAAAGGTCACCCTTCAGCAGGCTGGAGTCACCCAGCCCCCCCCCAGCACGGGCACTCGGCTCCCGCTCCTCTTAATGAGGTGACCTTCGCCTGGCAGTTCTCCCTGAAGAGTCGACAGGTCAAATTAAGCAGGTGTTTTGAGCTGCCCCGTCTCCGGCTGTCGGGGACGGGAGAGCGTGAGACGGGCGGTGGATGAAGAGAAGGTGTCGCTTGCTTCCCTCCCTCTCTTGATATCTTACAGCCTGTAAGTGGCCGGTGACTTTCTGGGGTGTTTTTTTTTTCCTTGGGGTGGATTGCATCCATCCAGGGTGGGCAGATTGCATCCATCCAGGGTGGGCAGTGGGCACGGGTGGGTGTGTTGAAGGCTGGAGGGGCTGCAGAAAGGGGATAGCAGTGCTGTCCAGCTCTTGTGCAGGATCTCAGGGCAAGGGCAGGTGTTGAGGGCTGGACCCCTCTGCTCTGGAGCCAGGCTGGGAGAGCTGGGGGGTTCACCTGCAGAAGGGAGACCTGAGAGCCCCTTGCAGGGCCTAAAGGGGCTCCAGGAGAGCTGGAGAGGGATTTAGGACAAGGGATGGAGGGACAGGACACAGGGAGTGGCTTCCCACTGCCAGAGGGCAGGGATAGATGGGAGATTGGGAAGGAATTGTTCCCTGTGAGGGTGGGGAGGCCCTGGCCCAGGTTGCCCAGAGAAGTTGTGACTGCTCCTGGATCCCTGGAAGTGTCCAAGGCCAGGTTGGATGGAGGTTGAAGCAACCTGGGCTGGTGGGAGGTGTCCCTGCCCATGGCAGGGGGTGGAATGAGATGGGCTTTAAGTTCCCTTCCAACCCAAACCATTCCATGATCCCATGACTCTGTGACATCCACGTACTCCTGTGCACACAACACGCCAACCCTTCCAACCCAAACCATGCTATGGGATCTCCAGATTGCTGCCACTGCTGGGGAAGACGTTGCCCCACCATGCAATGGGCCAGGCTGTGCCCTAAACCCAAACAAGTCAAAGGCAGACCCTTCTGTCACCAGACTGCTCAATCTGCCCCTGAATTTACTCTGCCTTCAGCCCTGGAACAGCTCATTTCAGCCTCATCCTCTGGTTCTCTGCCTGGGCACAGCAGATACCTCAAATATTCTCTGGGGCTTCTGCTCCCCTGACCCACAAGGCCTATCCTGGCCTCGCCCAACCCAAACACCTTGAGTTGGCTCTTCCCAACCCAACAGATTTGCACTGACCCTTCTTCACTCAGCTGGGCCTCCGCTGATGGCAGCGTGACCAAGTGCCATGGCCCTTTGGAGGGTGTGCCCTCTGCCAGGAAATGGGGGGGTTGCAGTCCCAGAAGGGAAGAGCACTGACAGTGGAGAGTTCATTGGGACACAGTGAGGAGTCAGCTGGGTACACTGGGAACACTGGGAATCTGTCCTAGTCGGATCCTGGACACAGGTCCAAGGCAGAGTGTGGGTAATGAAAGATAAGAGCAGGGCAAGAGCATCAAGGCTGGTTTCTGGCCACACTAAAGGAAACTTATAGGACAGTTCTTGCCTTTCACAGTGATCAGTGATCTCCTGGGTTTGATGAAGAGGACTCTGGTCCGAGGCTGTGCTTGGCAGGGGACACAGGGAGCTGTGCATCTGCAGCCAGGGGCTGGTGGGAAGCCAGACACTGTGACAACATGGGGACATTTAGGCCTTGTGTCAGTTTAAAAATGGATAACAAGCTGCTCTGGAGTTACAAAATGTAGAAGCTCTTCCCATCCCTTCACGAACATCCTCAAAGCCTCAGGGCACATCTTTGCAGCCTCAGGCCAAAGCAGGGACATGGCTGGGGCACTGGGACCAAGCCAAGGGCCAGCTGAGCATCAGGGGTTGGGATGGGAGCCTGAAGCTTGGAGCAGTGAGGGAATATCTCAGCTGGGGAATGTTCATCACTCAGGACTGGAAAATGGAGCCTTTTCTTCCATGGAGGTGACAGTGGAGCCCCTGGACACTGCCAAGCTGAGGACCTGGCAGGGGAGGGGAACAGCTCCTTCCTGTCACATTGCATTCACATTCCTCTGGCTCTGGGATTCCCTTGGCAAGACAAGCAATCCCAGACATTCCTTGTATAAAGAGGTGAACCTAACCCAGCCTGTTTTCCCTGTCCACAGGGGTCCCCACACAGTCAGGATTTGCAGACACACATCACGTGTGTGGCCGATATCCCAGGGAATTCCCTGAGCAGGGAACACAGACCCCAGTCCAAACCCATCATTTGCAGTGCTTGGTTGTGCCAAGCCACCG
>NW_020956318.1:173655-176693 GCF_003031625.1 Empidonax traillii | reverse complement strand
GGAGCAGGTGGGTGCAGTGAAATGCCACTGTCTTCATTTTCTTATAGAAAAGGCATAAAAATTACTTGGTTTTAAAATGACGGTTCCTTTCATTAGCCCTTAATGTTGATAGCAACAACGGGGAGGGAGGAGAGGCACTAACTCAGGCTGGGGTGTTCCAATCCCTGCCAGCGGAAAGCAGGACATGGACACTGTATTAAACAACTGGATCCCTTGACAAGGGGATGGGAAATGATCCCCCCAAAGCAGAGCTGGTACCTCACACACAAGCTGTCAGTTCACAGGTGGGTTTCAGATGAGCAAAACAGGGCACAGGATTTCAGTGCTTCTGTCAGTCCTGCAGATCCCAGTGTCTTCACAGAATCCCAGAATGTGCTCAGCTGGAAGGGACCCACAGGGATCATCCAGTCCAACTCCTGGCCCTGCACAGGACCAGCCCCAAGAGTCCCCCCCTGTACCCCAGAGGATCATCCAAACCCTCCTGCAGCTCTGGCAGCCTTGGGGCTGTGCCCACTGCCCTGGGGAGCCTGTTCAGTGCCAACCACCCTCTGGGGGAAGAACCTTTGCCTGAGATCCACCCTGAGCCTGCCCTGACACAGCTCCAGCCATCCCTGGGGGCTGTCCCTGCTCCCCCCAGAGCAGAGCTCAGTCCTGCCCCTCCTCTGCCCCTGCCCAGGCAGTTGGAACTGCAGGGAGGTCTCCCCTCAGTCTGAACACACCAAGTGCCCTCAGTGTCCTCACACACCTTCAAATCCAGGCCCTTTTCCATCTTTGATGCCCTCTTTGGGTGCTCCCTAATAGTTTAATAACACCTCGTATAAGATGTGGGGAGCCCAGAGCAGCGAGTGTGGCGAGTGCTGGGGTGGGGCTGTGGGCCAGGGAACCCCATGGACAGCTCAGCTTTAAGGACTGAACCTGATCTGGTGCTGGAAGGGTTTGCTTGCCAGTAAGTAAAACTTGTAGAAGGACTAGCCAAACCCGTGGCCACCAAAACCATCTGGTCTATTCTATATGGCATCAATCCCAGCTCCATAGTGCAAGTGCTGGGGACAGAGTTTTTAGCAGGTCCTGTTGCCACAGGACAAGGGATGATGGTTTTAAACTGAAAGAGGGTAGATTCAGACTAGATCTAAGGAAGAAATTTTTTACAGTGGGAGTGGGGAGGCACAGGTTGCCCAGAGAAGCTCTGCCTGCCCCATCCCTGGAGGCGTCCAAGGCCAGGGTGATGAGGGCTTTGAGAAACCTGGAAGGTTGAATGTTTGTCTGAGCTATTACTGCAGGTTGTCTCCAAAATCAGGGTTATGTTGCTCAAAAGCATTCTCTGGAGACTCTGTTGCAATCTTGTGCTTTCTGCAGGGAGAGCCAGCACTGCCACCACCCCGGGCTGGCCCGGCCGGTGCGGCTGCGACGTGGAGGGTCTGTGGTTGGAGTGAGTGGTACCAAAACACACTTAATTAACAGTAGAGCCTTCATATACCTGAGCAATGTCACAGAAAGGGCCTGCTAAATGTTTTTGTGTTGATCTAGGGAACTTATATTATAAGCACATATAATTAAAACACTCATAACTTCTGGATGAACTGTCATCCCTCACTGCGTACAGCCCAGTGACTTTTCCTTGTGAGGGAAGCAAAGTCAGATTTTAATTAGGATGTAGTTTAATACCACTGATTTATCTGTCTTGCCAGTGGGAACGGCTCTCTGGCTGGTGATGGCTGGGCAGGGACAAACCTGCTCTGGTTGACACCAGTCTTTCCTCAGCATCTCTTGGGTTGGCCTAACAGCCTTCACCGCATCCCGAAGCAGCAAAAGGATTTTGCAGCCAATTTCATAGGATAGTTTAGAACACCTACACCTCCACTCAGGAGCTGAGCTTTCCCTCTACATTTTCCTGCTTGGTTTTTGCTTTCATTTAATGCACCTCTTGCTGCTGAGCATGCCAGGGGAGGATTTGCAATATGCTACAGCCTAAGAAGTTGGAGTGTGAGAGAGGCAGCCATGGGAAAAATGATCCATCAGCACCTCAGCTTTGTTTAACTGCCCAGTGAGCTTAGCAGAACCCCTCAGAAAGGGTCAGAAGTGCCAGCCAGCGGGCCCAGGCTGCATCCTAAGGACTCACTTTATACAGTGTTTGGGGACAGTGTAGATCCAGTCTGGAGGGAGATGCTGCAGCCCCAGCACCGCCGAGCGTTTCGGTTTGTGTGCCGTGCCAACACCTTGGCTGGGTTTCTTACCTCCCATTTCCAAAGGAGGAGAACCTGGGTGGCCTGCAGCACCATTTTTCTCCTTGCTGGGCCTTTCCTTGAGTTGGTAATGTCACATCTCAAGGTCTCAAAATGTTTCTTCCCAAGTCTTGCCTGTGGGCTGGTGTCTGTCTTGCTAATGAAACCTTAACACTGTACCACCAGCCCAGGACACGTGTGCCACTGGCTCTCCTGGGCTCCTTGGCTGCAACAAGGTGGGGACATTCCCATAAAATCACCTGGTGCTGCAGCATTTGCAGGCTGGAGACCTCAAGGGCTTAAACTGTGGATGCATTTTCTGTCTTCATGCAAGAAAGTCAATAGAAAAAAAAAGTTAAATTGCTTCATTTTGGGTATTCATAAGTGCATCCCTTCAATATATTTCAAACCTAGAAATATATTTAACTTCCCCACAGTCAACACAGAGACCAAGCCTGCCCCAAATCTCAGATGTAAGCTCTGCAAGCCATGCAAAACCAGCAGCCACACTGGGACTGTCCTTTCTTCCCCGTGGCACAGCTGATCACCTTCCACTGGCAACATCCCATTCCAGAGGATTTCTACACCTCACAAAATTCCAGGTGTGAACTGTCAGAACAGGTGCCATGTGGTTTATGTTAATAAACGCCCACAGGCTTCCCCCCCTCCCAGTTTTTTATGGGATTACACCTATAGCAGCAGCTTTTGCTTTGCAAATATACTTTGTGTTGCAGCGAAAGCATTGGTTCAATAAAGCACTTAAGCATACACTTTATCTTAAGCATGTTGGAGATTACATCCCTCTTTAGCAAAGCA
>NW_020956318.1:164596-173452 GCF_003031625.1 Empidonax traillii | reverse complement strand
GTTAATAAACGCCCACAGGCTTCCCCCCCTCCCAGTTTTTTATGGGATTACACCTATAGCAGCAGCTTTTGCTTTGCAAATATACTTTGTGTTGCAGCGAAAGCATTGGTTCAATAAAGCACTTAAGCATACACTTTATCTTAAGCATGTTGGAGATTACATCCCTCTTTAGCAAAGCATTTAAGTATGTGCTTAATTTAAGGATTTAATTAAGGATTTTAATTGTAGACTTCAGTATGTGCTTACCTGCTTGGCTGAATATGGGTGAGATTACTACATGCTGAAGATTTCTACATAAAGTAAGTGACTAATTCTGTCTGAATGAAGATGTTACATTATTCTCACACAAGGCAGCTAAAATATAAATAGGGAAAAGGCAAGAGGCAGTTAACTCAGTTCTTCCAGCTGGAAGTAGCATCCACAACCAAATCTGAGTTGATTAAAATCTAATATTATTAGTTATAACCTCCGAAGAGGCACTACAGATCAACAGAAAGCAGCACCTTAAAAATGAGTCTCCAGCTCATAAGCTTTAATTATGAGAAAGGAAGGATTCTCCCTCTCATCGCTGACAGCGACCTTGAAATGGAAATGGCCACCAGCTAATGGGCTATGGTGTCATTTCCCCAACCATTACAGGATTTAAGCTGACTTCCTAAGGAAAGAGAATTTCTGCAATTGCATTGCCAGCCTGTCTTTTAGACCATTTCCATAGCTTTTGAACTCTGTGACAAATTTCACCTAATTGAGGAAAATAAAAGGATTCCAAAGATATCAAGCTCCAACAAGTTGAATGCAAAACAAGTAACTGGTTTTCTTTTTCTCCAGTAGCTTTCACTGTCACTGGAGAGCTTTGTCCATCCCAGGACTGGGACAGTGTGCTGGTTTGGGCTGGGATGGAGTTCATTTGCTTGAGGCCGCGCCTCGAGTCCCATATCAGTTCGTTCACCCTCAATTCAAGAAGGACGTTGAGAGGCTGCAGTGTGTCCAGAGAAGGGCAAAGGAGTTGGGGAGTGATCTGGAGAGTCAGTCACATGAGGAACAGCTGAGGGAGCTGGGAGGGCTCAGCCTGGAGAAAAGGAGGCTCAGGGGGGACTTTATTGCTCTCTGCAACTCCCTGACAGGAGGTTGTAGCAATGTGGGGGTCGGGCTCTTCTCCCAGGCAGCCAGTGATAGGACATGAGGACAGAGCCTCAAGCTGCGCCAGGGAAGGTTCAGGTCGGACATCAGGAAGAATTTCTTCACTGCAAGAGTGGTCAGACATTGGAAGGGGCTGCTCAGGGAGGTGGTGGAGTCCCCATCCCTGGAAATGTCCAAGGAATGACTGGATGTGCCACTCAGTGCTCTGGGCAGAGTGACAAGGTGGGGATCCGGCACAGGTTGGACTTGATGATCTTGGAGGTCTTTTCTAACCTTAATGACTTTGTGATTTCAACACTCAGCAGTAATACCCCTCAGAGGCCCAGCAGTCCCTGTGCTTTACTGCTAAAAGCAGCCAAACACCCTTGTCATTTCTTTGCTAGCAGCAGCCAACAGACAAGCAAGGAGGGTGTAGTGACCCACAGCTGCTGCCCATTTGTCAGAGGAGAAGATGGCTCTGGCTGTGCAAGCTACCTGAGATGAGAGACCAGAGAGACATCTGGTCCTTCTGGGATGGAATGGCAGAGCTTCATGGTCAGCCCCCCACGAGCTGCAGTGACCACCACGAGCTGCAGTGATGTTCAGGACAGTGGCTGGGAAATGGGTCACAGATGGGAGATCGGACACTGGGTAAGAACTAAGCTTGTAAAAAAATGGCAAGGAGGAAGAAGTCTCTGCTCCTCCAGGCTGTAATGGTTTTCCTGACAGGAATCCTCCTTGTTTGCAAGACAAGCTTAAATCCTGCCCTTTGCTAGTGCTTCACCTTCGCCCCTGGGCTCCCTGCCCAGCTCAGAGGAGGAGCCTGTATGTGCCCATCCTGCCCATGGCCCAGGCAGCTTCAGCATTAACCACACTGAGGGACACCGTGGAAAGGTGAAGGCTGAGGCACCATGTGGCACTCTTAGGTCTGCCCTTAAGGCTGCTCAAAGCTGAGACTGCTAAAATTGAGGTCTTTTTGTGTGATATCTCAAGGTATCACAAGCCCTGTCTGGATTTTTCTTTTAAAGTTTATGTGTTGAGCAATCTTAAAATGCAGAAGGGGAAGTGATTGCCATCCACAGAGAGAGAGACCAGCCAGCAGATGCATCGACAGGGCACCCATTCAAGAGCCTTTCCTGCAGATGAGTCACCCTGGGAGACAACCCAGGCAGCCCAGCTGACATCACAGGTGCTTGATGGTCTCTCTCACTGGGACAGCAGATTTAAACAAATGAGTTTCTGTGGAATTTTGTCTTGCATCTCTTTGTTTTCCACATGAAGCACAAGAGATGCTTCTACTTCTCCTTGTCTATACCTGCACCTTTTTTTCTTTACCCTCAGATTTCATTCAGGGATCTTTTAGACTGCATGATTATACAAGATTAGGCTTCCAGCCTTTTAATGGAAATATCAACAGGGGCAGCTTCAGACAGCAAATCCACTTGCCGAGAGAAAAGTACTTAAGGGATGTGTTCTCTGGAGCACAAGGCATTTTATAGCTCGTTTGTGTGGCAGAAGTGTCTCGAGAATGGTGGCTGTGAGTTGGCAGAGGGGGGAAAAAAAGGGAAGGGAAGGTTTGGGTAGGTTAGGTTACGCTAGGTAGGTAAAGGAAGGGGAAGGGGAAGGGACCCACACTGTGTGTTCAGCCTGTCAGCTATGGTTCATGTGAGCTGGTTTTGCCACTCAAGGCATCACCCCCTCAGCCACTCAGCACCACTGAACAGACCTTCAGCTGATGGTCCAGAGCCAATAACGTGGGCAGTGCCTGACACACCAGCCTGTCCAACACGTGCCATGTGTTTCTTATCTTTTTGCACATTGCCCATCTTCCATCTTGTCTGAGAGGAGGGGAAAGAGAAACCTGTGGCACTTAAAAAGTGGAAATGCAAAGCTGTCTCGAGCTGTGGTACCAAAGCTGTGATGAGCCTTCCACTGTGCAGCACAGTGTGACCTCAGGAGCCCCTGTGTGGAGGGCAGGGCTGGCACTGGCGTGCTCCTGTTTCAGTGCACTACCAGTGCAGAGAGAAGAAAATCTCTGCCACTTCTGAGCTGTAGAAGGTACATGACCTACAGATGAGCCAATCTAATTTTATCCTGTAGTGAGCACTGGCGCACCTGTATAATGAATAGCACATTATCACATCTTTGCTTGACTATCTCAATATATTAATATAGTCTTCATAGCCTTTGGTTATCATGTTATTTGTTCTTTAATCTAATGTATTTGGAGCAACTGGCTAGCGAGATGCAGCCCTATTTATCCTTCTAAGGACAACAATAGCAGGGATAAATGTTAAACTAAAGGAAGGAATGAAAAAAAAAAAATAGCAGCTCTATTTGTGCTGTGCCGAGATGCATTTCTTGGCAGCCCCAGAGATTCAACAGTCTGGTATTTATCACGATGGAACGCAGAAATGTCTGATGATTACATGAAGGGAAATAAAGAGACTGAGCATAAACTGCAGACTGAGAGATAAGGGCACATTTTCACAGCAGGCAGCTGCTAAAAGGGGGCTGTGTCAAGGCAGCCCCGAGCTGCAGCAGAGGAGGGTGCTCAGGCCAGGGCAGTGAGGGGGCAGAGCTGAAACCAGGGATAAAGAGGACAGTTTAGAACTGAGGAGAATTAGGCAGCCTGCTTAATCACGTTATTTAACACCATGAGGATTATTTTCAAGGAATTTATCCCTCCTTCCTCTCCCATCGGAGAGAAGCAAAACGCCGGCATTGGCTGTGGAGACTATTTCACATCTTTCTTTTTGAAAGGAGCCCCTGGCATGTTCAGCCAGGGAATCTGTCCAGCAGTGGCTGGAGCTGTGTCAGGGATTTAGCATCATCCCAAATCACTTGAGGACACAGAGTCTGCCTCTGGCTACACGTTGGATCCTGGGCACCCACTGGATTTGGACCTGGCTCTGTTTGAAGGTGGGTGCTTGGCATGACCCCTTGGCAACTCTTCCAGACTCTATCAGAGTTCTGACACCAGGACTATTGAAACCAGGAGTTGAAGAGTCAGTTTTCTTACTGTTCCTGTTGTGAGACAGCCACTGTAAGGCTTTGGTCAAGGTTGTTTAAAGTTAGGGTTGGGATTTGAGAACAGAAAGGTGCAGATCTCTCAATTATTGCCAAGTCTGTGAAGTCCACTATCCCACAGGAAACATTCTGAGATGGATGGATGCTATCCCGCAGGAAACATGCTGACATGGAGGCTCACCCTGGTTATGGAGAACAGCACCTGTGTTGTCAGGCAAGGAGTGATCACCAGTTTCATTTTAGGGCTATAGTTATGAACCAGGTCAAGATTACAGTTCAAAAAGGGAAATGTGGCATTGCCTGCACTATTCTGGACACCATACAGGCCCCGTTCTTGTTTGACGGATTAAGGATAAAATATGATGGATGATGGATGATGATGAAATTCATTATTCTGTACAGAGGGAGAGAGGCTCTTGATTTTTAACCGTCATATCCCAGTGGTGGAAGTCCTCCACTTCCCTGACATGAGCACAGAGATAAAGCATCACATGATCCTTGTGTTCTGGCTTCATTTCATCCTTTCGCAGTGTGGCATTTTGGATGCAAAACTCAAGGGAATGGTGAGTTGCACTCTAGAGCTGGCATCTCCTAAGAACAATTTAATAAAAATGTATGACAGAGATCTTAGGGGTTTTGTAGGGTTAGCATAGGCAGTACCACAGCCTGGCAAACTGATGCTTCCCTCATCCTCTTTGCCCCAGATAAAACCACCAGCCTTTTAGGATCAATAATCTCTTCTCCTGCAGCCTCCGAGGCTGGAGAGCAGACCCTGTCACTCAACAGTGCCAAGGGCATCAGAAGCAATTAAAGAAAAATTAGAATTGATTTGAAGAATGTAATAATCATTCATCTAGCTGGGGGGCAAAAAAAGGGTTTTATCATTGAAATATTAGAAAGAGTAGCATTTACACTCCGCTAAGTATTACGGCACCCATAGAAGTAAGTCTGAAACCTCAAGGTGAATTATTTAATTCTAAAGAACAAGAAAACAATAATGTTGCAAATCAATGCATGAGGCTAAGGTGGGTAGAAGTGGGCAGGGAAGGCTTTCTAACTCCAGTCTGGGCCCAGAGGAAGAAGCCAAGTGTCTCTCTCTCTGCCATGCCTGCCTTTCCATGGCAATTTTACTTCCCAGCACATCAAGCCCAGCTCGTTCTGTTACCATTCCTGCAGCTCCTGTTGTGTGTTCACTCATCACGGTTCTCACACGTCCTGCCCTGGTGAGGCAGCTGTGCCCACTGCAGGGTAAACTTCAACCAGGATGGTGATCTCCAGGTACAGAAGACAGAAAACAAAAGGTGAGTAACAAAACAAGGTGTTTGGAGGGAGAAACTGAAAACCGTGGCTGCCCTTGGACAGGCAGTTTTGCCACTCTGTGCTCAGCTCCTTGCTGCTCCACCAAGGGACAAGGAGCTTCATTGATCTTTGCAAAGCCTTCAGTAAGTGCCACGTTTTCCTTTCATGTTCTTGGATGTCCCTGCTACAGAACACATACATCAAACCCTGTCCGAAAAGGAGCAATTAAACTGCACTGCTAAAGGGATATCATAGGATGGGCCTGATTACAGCTCACCCAGAAATGTCTTCCCTAGTCCCAGGCTCTTTGACGTGATTCTCCCCCCCGCCTTCTCTGAATTTCTTCCCGCATTAATTTCAGCCAGTCCTGGGATTATTTGAAAAAGGGCCTTGGGGGACTTGTTCAAAGGCACTGCCACCACGGACGACTTTGCTTTCTGAACTGAAGCATTTCACTCCTATCTGTCTGGACATATGAGCTGCTCGGCACTGCTTCATTAGGCAAGTTATTTTTAAATTCCCAGAAAGAGCAAAACATTGAGAGAGGAATTAGCATTTGCCGTTGAAACAGCTGCAAAAAAGCCTCTGCAGAAGGCACTGCGGGTCCCCCCTGCCAGCACTGTGATTGAGCAGGCAGCAGTGCCCAGGCCCGGACACAGCCCAGGCTGCACAGGGGACACAGAAATCATGCTCCGAGATAAGGATTGGGAAGTGACCATCACAACTGTGTTATGGAGGTAAGAGGGTGACCATCAACACTGAATAGCGAAGAAGTCTTGGAAATATCTCTCTTCCTCCAGCCCCAGCTTGTATTTCCTGCTTTTTCCTCCCCACATTTTTCTCCTAAGGGTTTTGATTCTTAAAACCTCCATTCTGGTTTCTCCACCCAAACGCATGAAAGGATAAAGGCTGCCCAGAGTCCTCCCTTCCCCTAAACAACCACCAACACCTGGTGGGCACCCCATACTTTCAAAATGCCAAGGGATGGCAATAAAGCTGATGGTACTCGCTTGTATTCTCACTTTGTAGCATGTTTAAGTTTCCCAGTGGCTAATCCTGCTCTTCCAGAACGGAGTTAAAGCAAAAGGCACGGCAATAAACTCTCAGAGGCGTGTTTTGGTAGCTGTTGTTTTGCAAACGGTGATTGCCCTGAGGATGGTGCTGCAGAGGGCAGCTGTGACTCACACTGATAATGTTCATAATGTGAGAAAAGGGTTGAATACAGCCTGGGCCTGAGAAGGGAGGAGAGTTTAGGTGCAAACGGCCTTTTCACCCACCTGGGAGCACACAGGCATCACAGCCAGGGAGGTTGTGCCTGGTTCACCCCTCCCTTTGGCCCTGCCTGCAGCCACACGGTTTCTGTATTTATTCAGAACAAATCTAGCAGGAGCTGTTCTAATAACCTGCTCCCAATTCCTGCCTAATGAAGGCTGCTAGATTCCTCTGAATTAATTCTTGTTCAAACTAAAGTGCTTCCCTTGGAAAAAAAATTATTAAGTATTTCCAGTGTCTCTTCAGTGACAAGAACTCTGCCACAGTCAGCCAGTTGTGGGTGGATTGTTTCAATGGACAGCTTTCCCCATTCCTAAAATATCCAGCAACCTGGATTGATGTCCAGCTGCCAAACACCACTTCTCCAGATTAATCACAGAATCCCAGACTGGTTGGGGTTGGAAGGGATCTTAAAAATTATCCCCTTGGGCAGGGACACCTTCCACCAGACCAGGTTGCTCCAAGCCCCGTCCAACCTGGCCTTGCCTTGAACACTTCCAGGGATGGGTCAACCTCTGCCAGGGCCTCACCCCCCTTTAGTGTTAACTCTGCCGTGTGCCCTTCCTAGAGGCTGCATTTCAAATGTCCCTTCACCTCTTCTTTCTTAGTAAACGGTGTTGCTTGGGTGTTTTCTCACTAAGGTGTGCTTTCAAGCCCTCAGGGAAGTTTTCCTGGAGCCCACAGACCATTGTCTTCCTTGCCACCTCCCTTTTCGATTGCTCTTGGCAGAGCATTTCATTAGGAGCTCATCTTCAGCTGATTATTCCTCTTCTGAGTCACTGCTTTCGGTGACTTTGTCACCCAGCCCTTGGTCCAGCTGCTGCTCTATTCTTAGGCTAACGACTTTACCTCTGCTGGCATTGAAAAACGTGTTGTTTATTTAAGCTCAGCTCATTAAGTGATCTAGATTAGGTTTGGTATCAGCGACCTGCCCCAGCTTCTGTGCAGCTGCAGATCACCAATAATGATTTGGCATTTTCTTGCAGGTCAGCGATCACACGTTAAGTGTGTGGGGTCAAGATCCCACAGGAAGGGAGCTCTGCCGAGTTCCATAGTGCTTCTGCTTATAATTACCCTTGGAGACCTATCAGTTAGTTTTCAGTCTAATTTATATTTGCCATATTGACTTTCACCATATTTTGATTGAGAAAGAGGAATGATGTAAAATAAGATCATGTAAGCTACGACATTAAGGAAAATATCTGGTTAACCTGACAAAGTCTACTTTTCTTACTGTTACAGTATCTCCTTGAAATGATTTATTAACCCATTATTTATTAGAATCTATAACTAGTTGTTATTTGTTCTTAGATATCCTTGATCACAAATGTCCAGGAGTATCTTTCATTAACTTTTTAGGCAACAAATGGCTGCAGAGGATTTCCTCTGCCTCTTCTCTTCCCTGTGAGGAGCCAACTGCCCTGCCCTGGTTCCCACTGCCCACTGGTGCCCAGAGCCAGGGCCCACTCCAGCCATGCTCTGTGGTGGCAGAGTGATTTCCCAGGGCTGTGCAAACCTTGGGATCTGTGCTGTCAAATCCATCGGCCCCACGGCTCCTGCCCCACACTCTGCACCGGGGGGGGCTCCAGGCAGAGCTCACGGATGTTCCCAAACCCCACACGCTGGTTCTGCCACTGCCAGCTCTGCCCTCTGAGAGCTCAGCACTGCTGGGGGGAGCACCAACAGCTCAGGAACACCAACAGCCAGGGATTCGGGAACACCAACAGCCAGGGCTTAGGAACACCAACAGCCAGGGATTCGGGAACACCAACAGCTCAGGAACAGCAACAGCCAGGGCTTAGGAACAGCAACATCCAGGGCTTAGGAACACCAACAGCCAGGGATTCTGGAACACTGAGGAGATTTGGTTTTCTGTCTCAGCAAACAAAAAAGGAAAAGAACTTCAAGTGGTTTTAGAACTGAGAAAAACAATCTCCCTTTAGAACTGTTCACCAGCACAGAGGAGGGACTGTCCCTGTGCCTGCAGTGGGGCAGTTTCTCACCTGTATCCCTGTGCTGCTGGGCTGTGCTCTCCCTGCAGGAGAGGCCATGGAGCAAGGCCTCTCACCTGTATCCCTGTGCTGCTGGGCTGTGCTCTCCCTGCAGGAGAGGCCATGGAGCAAGGCCTCTCACCCT
>NW_020956318.1:70312-164222 GCF_003031625.1 Empidonax traillii | reverse complement strand
CACCTGTATCCCTGTGCTGCTGGGCTGTGCTCTCCCTGCAGGAGAGGCCATGGAGCAAGGCCTCTCACCTGTATCCCTGTGCTGCTGGGCTGTGCTCTCCCTGCAGGAGAGGCCATGGAGCAAGGCCTCCGGGACTGCTGCCGCTCCATCCGCATCGGGAAGATCCTGATCCAGAGCGACGAGGAGACCCAGCGAGCCAAGGTGTACTACGCCAAGTTCCCTCCAGACATCTACAGGAGGAAAGTCCTGCTGATGTACCCAATTCTGAGTGAGTTCTGCCCCCTTTATGCACAGTCAGACTCCTCTGAGCTGGCAGGGCCTGAATGACAGGAAACCCTCCAAATTTCAGGGGTTTGGGGGAGGTTTTCTGCTTGGTTTGGGTGACAGAGCAGGGAATTCTCAGGCTGCACCAGTGGGAATGCAAAGCAAATCCTTTGGCCATGGCAGTGTTTGGGAGAAAGGCTGAAGATTAAGACTTGATATAAATTGATTTTTTTTTAATTATGCCATGAGAAAAGATTCAAACAGTATTTTTCTCGTGCTATTAAAAACCATTTTTGGATTAGTATTATAAAACTAAAAGTAAACTACTTTAAAATTAAACTAAGTTAATGCTAACAAAAGAAAAAAAAAAATCTGGTAAGTAGTTTGTCAGGATGAGGTAACTTTTCCCATCTAAGAGTTCATTCTCTTGTACCCACGGAGCTTTTGATTTCCATTTGACTATTTTAGATGAGCTTTCTTGCCTCAGGGTTTTAATAAAATCCACCGACTTCTGTATTTAAAACCTGGCAGAGTTGGCTTTTTCAGAACAGAGATGAAGCTCCTTCAATAGGAAACAAGTTTTCTGCAACTGATACAAGCGGAAGTGAGAGTTTTCCAGGGAGAAAGGACAGAATCATCATTCAATCATGGATATTCTTGGATGGCCAAGGACTAGTTTGTCAACCAGGAGGAAAAAATAAAATCTGGTTTTCCCTTGTAGGTACTGGTAACACTGTCATTGAGGATGTCAAAGTGCCTGTAGAATATGATGTACAAGGTGTCATGATCCTGCTCAGCCTGTTCTCTACACTTATGACACACTGAGACCTTTGGTGTCTCTCGAAAGGTGCCAAATCCATCATCCAGGAATTCCCAGAAATCACCATTTTAACTACAGAAGTGCATCCTGTTGCACCAACACACTTTGGACAGAAGTATTTTGGAACAGACTGACAATCTCAGAACAACTGGATGTGACTCTGTGACATTACAAGAGGTTTTTTTCTACGTTTTATTCTTGTTGGGTTGTCAAGGGCACGTTTGGGAACCTTTCTGGTCAAAGGGGGAAATACTTGACTTAGGTGAGTTCTGGCCTGAACAGGGGTCAGGTACAAAGCACTCTGGTTACATGGCCAAGCATCTCCATGTTGGGGTTGTTAAACTGCCACACTCTGCTTTAACTACTTAGTCTTCTATAACCTGAATTTTGTGGGTGAAACAGCACCTAAGTAAGTAAACTCATCCTTTGGGATGAGAAATCCTTTGGGCCTTTTCCACAATGGAGGTAACAGATCCATCCTACAGACCACTCCAGTGAAAGTGGAAATGGATTTTACCCCTGAAAGAGCCGCTTGTGTGTTAAAACCCTGAATATTTGCTCTCCTTTGTTACCTGCAGTAGTGACCTGCAGCATGAGGAATTTCTGTTTTCCAGTGCATTGACCCAGCATATCCCACAGAACTTCACACATCCTGCACTTACCACACTCTTTGTATGTAACTTTCTTTAGGAAGCTACAGAAAAACAAAGTCAATTTAAAAGTAAACAGCAGCCCAGCTTTAACACCAGGTAGTGTGGAGAAAGTCAGAATTCCTGCCTTTACACTGCCCAGTTTGTTCTGGGCTGGAACATCAGTGAAAATTTGCTTTATCTGCCTGCTTAATTCCTAGCTCTGCCACTACTTTGAGTATACAAGGATCTGAGTTTGGCAGGCCTTTTATTTTTAATTTTTTTTGCTTCAGGTTTAGAAGCTCCCAAGAGATTCAGATTTTCCTCACCTCACTGCATTTGGATTATTACTTATCTATACTGTGAATAAGTTATTTTAATATCTTTTTAGGGGGGGGGGGGGGGGGAAAGCAAACCAGCATTTTCCTCATCTATCACTGCATTCCTAATAAGCAGTTTTTAAAACCCTTGGGGATTTAAAGCAAATTTATTTACCCTCATTGAAGGAAACGACATTAAACTTACCATGGAAAAGTGTTGTAATTCTCTTCTGCTATACATACAGTAGCAAATTGAAAACACTTAAGTAGGAATTACACCATGCTTTTGCTATAGATTTTGGATTTTTTCCCTATACTGCAAAGTTCTCTATGCAAATATATTTTCCCCTACAAGCTTTTTGCAATATGCTGCTATACCACTCCTAATTTTGTCAAAGCTGTTAAGGAGATGTGGGTGCACAGGTCATTAACAGTTATTAATGTCAACTGGATACTGAAATCCACTAAGTGGTTTTGAAACATCAGAGCGTATTCTGTACCTGATTGACTCTCGTGAGGCCATTTGGGAATAAATCCGCCAAATCACACTGAGGGAGGGACTTTTCCTCAACTGTCTGCCCTGGACCTCAGCTACAAGTTTTCATCCCTCATAAGGTGAGGATAAGCAGGATCCAGCTGCCATCTCTGCACCTTGGGGGGTGTTCATCTCCCAGCAAACCGGGAAACCTCTGCCTGGAGAGCCTGAGCTCACCCACACACGGAAAGAACAATGTTTGATTCCTCTGTTGCTTTGCCACTTGATGATTTTCAAGACTTTTGGTAAGATTAATCAATTATAGGTATTTTATTGAGGGGCAAAGAAACAGACAAACAAAATGACTGGGCAGATGTCATAAAACACCAAGAGGCTGTTCCAGGAGCATAAAGCATCATCTTATCCCCCTGCTCAAACAGAACATGCTCCACCTCCCACTGGGCTCAATAATCCCTAACATTTCGCTGCTTGGGTTCCTGTATAACAAACCCACCTACATCCTGCTCTGACCTTGCCTGGCATCCCGAAAAGCTGGGCGGAGAGGCGGGACTCACCTCCGTGCACAATCACTGTGTCGCGGTGCCCTCGCCCCGATCCCTCCGGCCCTTCGAGCTCCGCCGGGGGCTCTGGGAGGGAGTCCAGCTGCGGGGATAATTGCCGGTGCTCACCCTCGGCGCTGCCTCGATAAAGTGGATCAATTGTGTGCCGATCCTCTGCTCCCTGAATTATCCATGTTCGACAACCGAATGGATTTTTTCCCTGCCCCAAAGGTGCCTGTAAGAAATGAAAGTGTGCCTTCACATTCAGCCACAGGGTCTTTCCCTCTCCCCCTCTTTCTCCAGCCTCTGGAATCCGTCGGGGGTAGGAGCACTGCTACATAAAAGGATCCGTCTGTCACGGGTCAGGAACAAGGCAACTTTTCCCTATGTCAAATATTTTGGTGCACTAATACTGCAAAATTATTTTGTGACATTAAATTCTCTCTCCTTAATTTTTCCTCTTAAATTTTACTCACATTGAACAGTCAAACCAGAGCGGTTAGGTCATGGTTTGACACTACAGTAAATCTAACTGTAATGATGCAAAGGGCTAATCTGATTTAAAATCACTCTCCCAACTCCAATTTGCTCTAAAAAACATAGCAGGTGAACCTTCTGCAAGCAAGTTTTATGTTGGATCAGATATCACCTCTCTGTCACTCCAACTCTATGCTGTATCAAGTATGACCTGTCCTTCTGCAGCTGCAATAAAAACTCCCACACTTCAGGTACTGGTTATTTCAACAAAAATAGAGTTGGGAACCCACATCTGCTCCAGATGAAACTGGGAGTGCTTCTGCTCTCCGTTACTAATGGTTTTGGAATCTTCCTTTGCCAGTCCCATGCTGTGGCAAGTAAAACTGGTGAGAAATATGCCCTTTACTCGCCCATCCTCTCTAGCACAGACACTGCAGCTGCCTTTGAGTTCTCAAGTCAGACAGGAGAAATTTTCATTTACATTAAAAGTTGGGCTTGGATTTTTCTGTGCAACAGTTTCAACAACTTCTAAATGCAACACACCCCTCAAGAGTAATGTCACTATTATTACAATGGATAGAAACAAAGGTGTCCTGTGGGCTTCCTGAAACTGTGTAAATTCTCAGGAATATGTTTTTTTTTTCCCTGTGTATGGGATATTGCTTGAAAATGAAGACGACTTCATCGCAAGGTCTTTGCAAGATAAGAGTTTTTAGGTATTAAAATGGGATCATTCAAGAGTCAGTGGGAATCCCTCTATGGGAGACAAGTCTGCCTTTACCTTTCCCTCTCCTTAAATCCCGTGTGCTTCAAAACTCAGACTGTAGTGTTTTCTATCCTAACTATTTCTTTTCAGGCACAGGGTTTTTTTCCCATTTTGTGTCACTGATTCCTGATTTCACTTCTCTGCCAGAATGCCACAAGGGAGACGGGCTGATCCTGCAGGGAACACACCTGCCCTTGATCGTTTCAGTGGTGAGAAGGGGAAAAACTGCAGACAAATTTAACCCTGCAGAACGTGGGAAGTCTGGCATGCAATTAATTATGGCTCATATAGGAAAACAGGAATATCTCAGCTTTTACATGGCACGCCAGCTGTCTTTGATATATAACACCAGGTGAGAGGGGAAATCCTGCCGCTGGAAGAGGGGGAGAAGAGTCTATGTCCATGGTTAGAGGGGAAGGAATGTCCATGGTTAGAGGGGAGGAATATCCTCGGTTAGAGGGGAGGAATATCCATGGTTGGAGGGGAGGAATATCCATGGTTAGAGGGGAGGAATATCCATGGTTGGAGGGGGAGAAGAGTGAATGTCCCCACTGACAGACACCAGCACTACCAATTTTCACTTGGTTTTTGGAACTGTGGGCCACCATCAGTCTGGATGATGAGGGGTCAGCTCTGTCCAGCACACACACACACCTGAGGTGACATGAAATGCCCCCACAAAACAGGACTGCAGGGACACGGACTCTCCTGGTGCCCTTGCTGCCCTCCCCATTCCCGGGTGGCTGCAGGTTGAGGTGGTGCCCTGGGCTGAGGAGGGGATGCTGTGGGCTCAGGGGTGACTGTAGTTCAGGGGTGACTGTGGTTCAGGGGTCCGTGGGCTCAGGGGGTCCATGTGCTCAGGGGTGACTGTAGTTCAGAGGTGACTGTGGTTCAGGGGTCCATGGGCTCAGAGGTGACTGAGTTCAGGGGTCCGTGGGCTCAGGGATGCCCGCGCCTTGGCCCCCCCCATATCCCCCCCCACCCCTCCACTTTGCCCCCTCTAAGATGGCGGCCACCCCTGAGGGCCGGGGCCGCGCGCGGGGCGGGGCGGGGCGGAGCCGCCCCCACAGGGCGGCGCCTGCGCGGGGGCGCGAGCGCTCCGGCACTTCCGCGTGTGGGCGGCGCTTCCGGCGCCGTTCCTTGGTAACAATGGGGCAGGAAATGGCGGCCTGAGCGGGCAGGGCCGGGCGGGCAGGGGAGCAGCGCGGCGGCTCCGGCAGCGGCACCGGCGGCTCCGGCACCGCGCCCAGGCGGCGCGGGCAGCGGCGCACCCACAGCGGCGGGCGCGGCGGCGGGCGGTGAGCAGCGGGCGGTGAGCAGCGGGCGGCGAGTGCCGGGGCCGGGGGCGGGCTCTCAAAATGGCCCGGGCAGGGAGAGGCCCGGCCCGGCTCGGCCCGGGGGGAGGGGGCGGGAGCGGCCCCGGCGCGGAGCGGAGGCGGCCGGGGAGCCCTCAGCGGGGTGCGGGGGCTCGGCCCGCGGGGCCGTGAGCAGGCGGAGCGCGGCGATGGCGGCCCGGGCGGGTGTGCCGGGCTGGGCCCGCTCCGCCGGCCCGGGGGGCGCCCCGGCAGCGCCTCCCGCCGCCAGCACCGCCCTCCGCGGGGCCGGGGCTGGGGCCGGGGCTGGGGCTGCGCGGGGCCCGCGGGCTGGGCGGGCAGCACCCCGAGCAGGCCCTGTTTGGGTGCCGCGGGGGGTGGCTGTGGCTCTGCCCGGGGCAATCGCGGCTCCCCGGGCCGTGTTCTCAGCCTGCTGGGCTCAGACAAGCAGCCCTGGTGAGGGACACGGGCAGGGGGACCCTTCCAATCCCGCTGTGTCCTGGTCAGCTCTGACCGGTTAAAACCTGTGCTGTTCGCTATACCTGAGCTGAGTTTCTCTCCGGTTAATCGCGTCATCTTTGCTCTGTCACCGT
This sequence comes from Empidonax traillii, assembly GCF_003031625.1. Lineage (NCBI taxonomy): Eukaryota > Metazoa > Chordata > Aves > Passeriformes > Tyrannidae > Empidonax > Empidonax traillii. The sequence goes on along the minus strand of NW_020956318.1, from coordinate 158,005 downwards.
AGCTTCTTGTGCGAGTTTTCCTTTACCCCTTTTAACGCTGTTTGTTAACATTTAAGGTTTCTGTGTGTTTTGAAGCCTTTCTCAACTCCGGCTGGATGTATGTGTTTATCTTCCGTGATCTACTTTAATTGAGGAGCAATATCAGGTTACATATAAGAGCGTGTATATAAAATGTGATTATTAAGATCTGGTTTATGTGTAGTAGGAACCTGTCAAAAGGTTTCACAGCAAAAGACACTGATTAATTTTATTTTTTAATAATAGTTTTGTTTGTTCCACCATTTTCCAGGAAGGTGAAAATACAGAGAAGCTTCTGAACAGGAGTTCAGTCTTGATAATACCCAGTAGTATTATGACACATCACATTTCTTTTCCCAGTCCATATTGCCAGTACTGCTTAATTTCAAGTGGAAAATAGTTGTCAGAATGCTAAAGTTCTGACTCTAATTTGTCCCTGAATTTTAATTGCAGTGACTTGCCAAGTCTTAAAGAAAAAAAAAAAAAAGCACCACAAAAAAACAGTTGGCTGCTTCTTGGGCAGTTAATTATCCTAAATTGAGGGTCAGATGTTTAGTTTTGTTGCAGTCCTCAACTAGCACTTAAACTGACTGTATTCCCTCTACAGGATTACCATTTTGAAATTAAAGGACTTATGGCTTAGAATTATGTCCTGGGAAGGGAAAACACACCACACATTATAAAATTAAGGGCTTCTTGTTATGTTAGACCACTAAAGCACAACAGCCACAATGTTCTCTTCATCAGCAGCTCCCACTGGGTAAATGTTTGTCACTGAAACAACCACACCAGCATTTTTCAAGCCTGTAGTTGTTGTCCTGTGTATCATCTTTATTTTCCATATTAGTGAATTCCTGTAGACATGCCAAGGTGTACTGGACAGAAGTGCTACAAGTGTCTGGTCTCCAATATGTGTATTTGTTTTTTTTTTTTAATGGTTATTTTTAGAGGGATGGACAGGGTGCTCCTTAAATGGAAATGCTTTCAAAACACCTATGTATCATATACCTACCTGGCTTTTTCTTTCCTATGGGAATGTATCAAAATAAATTCCTTGATTGTAGTGGAATGATTCCATTTGCAGTGGAGGTGGTGTTCTTCTTTTTTTTTCCATCATAATATACTGTTGTGACTTCATATACTTCAGTCTAAAGATTACATGTAAGTCCAGTTTATTGTAGCTTAACACATTACTGGGTTGCTCTGATTTTTTATTTATTTTTTTGGGGGTAGAGGACTTAACATTCCACATATTAAAACGTTTGAATTTAAACATGAACATGGGGTGTTTATCCAAATTTTCACCATTAATCTCAGTCTTGGTGAAAATTGATCAGCTCTTGAGAATGCAAAAATTAATGTTGAAGGGATAAAACCAAATGTTTAGTCTTAGTCAGGGAGCTTTGTGTGGTGAGCAGGGGTAACCAGAAGCATCCCAGGAACTGGTTTTGGTTTTGCACAGGTTCCTGGCTGCAGGTGAGAAACACCGTAAGAAGCACGAGCCTGTGTCTCCTTCAGACTGCTCAGGTTTATGTTAACGAGGCTCCTGTTAATAACTTTTGGCTGATGAGCAGTGTGGAAGCTCAGCTTTTTACTCGAGGAGGTCTGCAGAGTTGTGTGATCTCACAGAACCATCCAGTGCTAGGTGGATGTGTAGGAAAAGTCAGCACACGTTTTGTCTTAGCTCAGTAATTCCAAAACGTCTCGCTCAGAGCACCCTGAATTTCGATATGCAAGGTAGTCTTGTTGAAATGCAGGGGCCTACCTGCCTTGGGATGGCAGCAGAGATGGAATTCTCATCCTACACATGCCTCTGTAGATTCCAGTAGATTTTACTGCGTTTTGTTTTGCACTTCTGTCTTGGTTGGGCACCGGATACCAAGCAGAACAAGAGTGCACGTCTCGGAATTCCTGTGTGGGTTGTGGTTGTAGTGATTCTCACTGTTCTGGTGGCCTTTTACTATTGGTAGTAGCTGTACTAGCAGCAGTTGTGTGGAGGCAGTAAGAGCAGTAAATGTAAAGGTGGGTTTTCCTTTTTTTGTTGAAGTTCCCTGAGTTTTGATTGGCTTAGTGCCTTCACTAACCATGAGTTCTGTTTCTTCAGGAATCGAACCTCTCATGTCCTTGGATATGAGTCCCGTTTGTGCTGCTGTTTCTGTGTCCACACTGGTTACTTGTGTGCAGCTTTACTTCTTCCTTTGAGCTTCTGCTTGCTGACGTAGCAGGAAGCTCATTTCTGGGTGAAAAGAGCATCATTTCGTGAGATAACAGTGCTGGAAACTTGCTGAACCTCATGTACAGTGTTGCTCTTCTGTGATATCTGAATTTGATGGCGAAAGGCAGAACTATCTTAATTTTCTTTTCCACTTGTGCGTGAAAAGAGTTGTTTTAGTAAGTGCAGATGATAAAATGTGAAGCCCTGTAATTTGGCAGTTGTTCCCACATTTTATTTTCAGAGCTCCATCTTGGTTCCACATGCTCTCAGTGTTCTTTTCATACATACCCTGATCACTTCTCTCTGCCTTACCAGGAGTTGTTAGTGTTTCTCTTCTTTATCTCAACAGTTGGTTCTGCCAAAGTGTTTTTTTGTTGTTTGTTTGTTTGTTGTTTTAATTCTGTGGAATTTTCTGCAACTGTTCTGCAAAAGTATTCATTGCTCTCCTTTGTTTCAAACCTAGGTTCAGAGTGACATCTTGTTTCAGGGCCTTTGCTTTGAAACACTGCAGTAGTGCAATAGCTGAGTGGATGTTTAACACTCCTCATTAAACTGGCATTTCAATTTTACACCACTTTACACAGAACACTTCAACAGAAGACAAAATTATCTTCCAACTCTCCGAAAGTGGTGAATGTTCCAGGATAGTTTTTTGAGTCAAAGAGGACATGGGGAGTTCTGGAGTTTAAAATTTGTGGTAAGTTTGGTAAAAGTCTAGTAGGAACCTGAGTCTGTCGTTCATCGGAGTGGAGATAGAAAGTGACGAAAAAATATGTCCAAAATTCATGATGCAACTTTGGAAACTGGGGAAGTTTGTTACCTTTTACTGTAGATGAGCAGATTGGACCTCTGGTACCAAAGCCTTTGGTGTGACCACAAAAGGGAACTTGTGCACCTGCACAAAAAGTGAAAAAACCAAACAAACTTGAAGCTCTGTGTATAATGCAGATAGATGACTTTCACTTCACTGTCTTAAGGAATCTTCTTCCTTTAATGGTGGGATTCACTGGCATTTTTTGCTTTTGCCTTTGAGCTTGCAGACTTGAATGATGAAATATTTAAGATGAAAGTGTAGTTTCTGTTATGTCTTACTTCCTTGCTGGTTTTGAGTATTGAGAAATTGGATACTGACTGGCATGGAACCCATTTTTCTACTTTTAATCCTTCTAGGAAAATGTAGTCCTTGGGAGGTGGCGTGGGTTGCATGAACATTGCACATGAAGTTGGGTCTGCTGTGCTCGTGTGAAGAACTCTGTGTAAGAGAACTGCCTGTTCTGGCGGCTGTTCCTGTGTCATCTGAGCCACGGAATCGGAGGCAGTGCTGGTCCTGCCAAAGGGGATGGCACGTTGGAGCTGCTGGAGCCAGAGTTCGTGGAAAGCTCTTGGACAGGCAGCTGTGCTGGGCTTGTGAGGAGCTGACATGTCCCTGAGGTTTGGTCACTGAGAGCAGGGCAGGGCGAAAATAGTCTGTAACAGCCCAAACCAAAAATATGCATTTCTGGCTTCCACTGCTGAGTCACTTCTTCTAGTCCAAGGGTTGGATAAGTTGTGCAGACTGGAAGTAAGCAAGGTGCTCAACTGGTTGAAGGACCTAATTAAGATGAGGTGATGAATCATAAACGGGAAGTTGGCCTTGTGCTGAGGACATCCATGAAACACTCCCATCGCCATCCTCTCTTGTACGTGTACAAAGGAATTAACTGTGCTGCTGGGACGTGAGGGAGCTCAGGAAACATTCCTGCCATACAGGGCATGACAGAGCCTCGTGTCAGGTTGAAATACCGGTAACACCTACTGGGGGGAGTTCTGGAGGCAGTTCTTGTTGCACAGCTCTTGTGAGCAGCTGACTTGTGTCTGCAGTTTAACTAATTCCATGCTTTGTCCTCTTAAAACTTGAGACTTGCCCTCTAAATCTAATGAGGATTGTGTCTTTAAGGTATTGTTTTTTCATTTCACCCTGCTAATGAGTGACTTCTGAATTGATCAGATCTTCTAAGTTTTGCCTAGTTGGTTTAATGAGAGTTTTAATGTTTTATGAGACTTCTTTTAAATTAAAAACCCAGAAATGCAGGCTAAACTATTGTCTTGGTGTTTACAGTTAAGTGATGTCAGGAGATACCACGCATTTCTGAAGGTGGAAGGACCAGTGATTTATCACAGTGCCTTATGTCCATTAGTACCTTTTCTGGGAAGAATTCTGTAGTCCACAGTCAATACACTGTGTTGAAGATAAATGGATAACTCAAGTATGTTATTCCAGTTTGCTGTCCCAGCAGGTTGTGAGCTCTGGATTTGGAGCAGTAGTGCATTCCTGACTGGATTTAGTTTACACACAACTTGGCGTAAGAGGAAAACGTAAAATATTTCTTGTACTGTGAGAATGATAATTTTGCATTATTGAGGGAGTATCTGGTACTCTAAAATTCTTTCCAAAAGAGCATAGTATTACTTCCTCTCGAATAAAAGAATGTAACAAACAATAGCTTTTGTGGGTTTGCTGCAGTCTGGAGCAGCAGTGGAGAGACAGCCAGTCATTTGTGCTCTGAAGTCTCTGAGGCTGGTGAAGGGAACTGCAGGGAAGATACTTTGCTGACTTGTGGAAGGATGGGAACACCAGTTAAGGATTCACTGTAGTTACTGTGTCTGGATATTCAGCTGCTGAAGAATATTTCGTGTGTTTTGTTGGTGTTTTGTTTGTTTTTTTTTTTTTTTTTTAAAGCAGAAAATTATTTATTCTGGCAGTAATTCTCTTGCTTTGTGCAACCTTTAGGTGATCATCCCCTCCACTTTCCTTTAAAGAGGTTGTCATTGCTGGGTGTCTCAGCTGAAGTTGGCATTAACCAGGAGATCTGAACTTCCTGCTCATAGTTGTGACCTTCCCCACCCTTTGTCAACTCAGTGCTGACAAGGAAGGACACTAAAGAAGGAAATTCTGAATCTTTTAGCTTGGATAAGAACAGAGTCTTACTTTGAGTTGAACTAACCCCCTGGAGGAAAGAGGAACGTTTGAAGCCTACCTGCTTATGAGATAATCAAATGCTGGTTGTTCTGTTGTAAGTTAATAGGACACCTGTTGGGTTTCCCTCCTCAGGTTTCCCTGTGTTAGTGGAGTCAGCTTCCTTCAGCCAGTCTGAATGTCCTGTGGGGTGTGAGCTGAGAGCAGGATCCTGAGGGAGGCACAGATTTCCAGGTTATTTCTGCTGAGTGCCGTGACAGGAGTCGTAACTCGCAGCGTGGAACTCCTGCAGGACAGCCCTGTGGAGCTGTGCTGAGTGAGGCAGGAGGAGTTAAACCTTCCAGTAAGGTCAGCCTGGCCATGAGCTCTGCAGCAGGGTGGGAGCTGAGCCTTAAACTGCACAGAGTGCACAGGGAAGAGAGGGAAAGTAGCAGAAGCCTTGGGGGAGAAACCCTGGTTTTCATTTGTGAGTTTTAATCTCAGAGTTCTGGTTTGAAGAGCATCATCCCATTTGCTGTCAACAGTAAGGCAGGGACAATGTGTTGCTGTGCATTTGTGTGCCATCTGTATTTCCATCAGTGTAAACATCCCATAGAGACTCACAGCGTTTCGAGGGTAGTGAGACTGGGGGACAGTGGGCTGGTGTCATCTGTTACAGTAGCTTGCAACAGGAAATTAGAGTGAGTCTGTCAGCAGTAGAAATAGTCCTAATGTAAATTAAATTCTTCATTCAAGATCCCACGTCGGAGGCAATAAAATCTTTTCAGTCTTGCCCATTCGCTGATTTTATGGTTTAGGAGGGAAGGTGAGAGATGATGGAGGAGAAGAGAGTAGCTAAGCTGGAAATTACTTGTCCTGGGCATTTTGGAAAGAATCACCTATTGAACTGTACATCAGTCTGTTGATAAAGAAGAGATTACATTCTTTTTTTAACCCCCACTAGACTTGTTTGGAGTCTCCCTTTTTCCCTGACCAAAGATAGTGCCCCTTTTTCTCTGAAATGGAGTAGGCAAACGCCTTTGAATCCACTGGGCATTATAAAGCCAAGGTGCCTGCAAGCACTGGAATTTTTAGATAAAAGGAAAATTTCAAAGCATGTGCAGGAAACCAAGGTCATGCTTTGTATGCATAGTGAGATTTTCTTTTTTAAAAGCTGTTGTAGAATTAGTCTAATGCTTACAAAGATATTAATGTTGCCAGATTTATGGAGACATTCTGGGTGTTTTGCAGTCAGTAAATCCCAAGCTGGCAATCAGTTGGGGTAGAATATTTTACAAAACTTTCTGCTGCTCCTGTCCTTCAGCATCTTACAGCATTCCCTTATTTTTCTTAATCTTATTGTTGACTTTGCTTCATTGTTATCCTAAAGCAGGGAATAGTGCTTAGAGTTTTGATGTGTATTCCCAGAGAACTAATGCATCTTTCAAAGCTTTATTTTGGATGCAAGTCCCTCATTCTACTCGAGGCTTTTATTGAGATGTTACTTTTAAAAGCAGCTGCCTTTATTTCTGGGATCTTCTCTAGAATATCTTCAAGTGATGTTACTTGGAGCCATAATTCTGCTCCAGGAAGCTTTGTAAAAAGCTGCTTGACTTTGAAGCCAGCTCTGTTCTGGTTGGCAGGACGTGTCTGGCGTGTGGAGGGCACACAGATCTCCTCCCCGAGCCCGGTCAGGGTGGAACGTGCCTCCTGAAACCATTGCTCAACGTTCCCGGGGAGTGGGGCCACTGACGGGTGTCTGACAGCACGTCACATGCAGGGCTGCAGATGGGCAGCCTTTGCCTTGCACCAGAGAGGCAGAAACGCAGGGAAAGCTGATGACTTCCTTTCAGCACAGGGGTGACCCTGTGGTTGCTGCTGATTCCTGGAAAACAAGGTGGAGCTGGAACTGCTTGGCTAAAATGGCAGAACTTCACAGAACTAATAACCCTGAGTGACAACAAGTTGATACCACTAACCTAAACCCAAGTCCTAACTCAAGACAAAGAGGGTTGGAGCGGCAGTTTCTTAATTTACAAGTCTGCAATAATATGATGTCCTCTCCTGTGGAATTTTTCTGGTGTTCCACGCCGAGGTCGTCATGCACTTTAATTTTCACTGTAGCAGCTGAAGCAAAGTGCCCGTGGAGATCATGCAGTGCTGCTCTTCTGTGGAGGAGCACTAATGTAAACTGTGGGCAGTCTTGACTTGACAGCTGTGCTGACAAACCAAAAAAAGATGCTTTTTTCCACTAGACAGATGTCTAAGTGTTGGAAGTTTTCCAGCGAGAAGCAGAAAAGCTTTATTCTTCCAGTATTTTCATGTCACATGAAGTATGGTTTAAATGAAAGGAATGTTTTCTGATGGGGAATGTTACTGCAGAGCTTTTCAGCATGCAGAGGATTAGCTTGCTAATCACCTCTCTGAGTAACTAGATTCTACCAGTTGTGCAGGAAAATTCTTGATGCTGCGAATAGCGAGGCGCAGTGATCAAGGAAACTAGTTATTTTATCTTCATTTGATACATTTGCATGGCCAGTGCCAGAATGTCTCCTGCATTTGCATCTATTTTGTTATAATAGTTATCAGATATAGACGTGGAATTCATCGATGGTTTTCTTTGAAAGAGAGACTCTGTCAAGTATTTCACCCGAGTGAAAAACAATGTGGGTAGATTATATTTAAAAATATGCCACGTAGAAGACAGTTTTTGAAAGCAGATGTACACCTGGGACGTGCTGGGGGGTTTGTCTTGGAAATTCTGATTGTCAACATCAGTAATGCGGTAAACGCTGAAACTTGAAATTCTTCTCTTGATGTAAAACACTAAATGTGATTTTACAAACCTTTTTGCAAAGGTTTTTACAAACCTGTTTGTGGCAACAAAACCTTTTTTTTTTTTTTTTTTTCTTTTGTGCACATAGCGTTCCATAGCATCAGAAGATGCTATTTGATTTCTTCATATCCCTTCATTCTGTTAAAATGCACTTGGATGGTGAAGAGGGTGTTTGCTGTAGGAGGCAGGGAAAAGCAATGAACATCTTTTAGAGTCAGAGAGTGTGATCAGGGATGGCTTTTACCTTGTACTACACCACTGTGAGGCTGCTTGGGGAGGCAGTTGTGGTATTAGGGATGTTTTATACCAAAAAGCAGATAATCATGGACACCTGCTCAACTATGCGAATGTAAAGGTGGACTAAGGCTTTGGCAGATGATATCTCTGTGTTCATACCTGCTGCTTTGCTGAGTATGTGGTCATGATGGGCATCGGTTTTGTTTGTGCTCCTTGAAGAGGTTCGTGCTTTGAGAAGGGCTTTGGTTTTGATCCCTGTTGTTGTGGCACCTGATCTTAACTGAAGCTTCATTAGCAAACTGCCTCAACCTGTACTCTGTTCTACATTGTAAACATGCCTGAATGTCATGCCCTGATTCGCTGCACTCAGTGAAGGGTTCGTTTTTTCCTGTTTTAGGTACTCTCTCACTCGTCAAGATGGAAAGCTCAGATTCCGGTGATAAAGGAAATATCGATCAGTCAGAGGCCCAACGGCAGAGTCAGCTGGACCGCTTAGATCGAGAAGAAGCTTTCTATCAGTTTGTGAACAACCTGAGTGAAGAGGACTACAGGCTTATGAGAGATAACAATTTGCTAGGAACACCAGGTGGGTAATGCTTGTGCATCCTACTGGAGTTGCTTGTAGGCAGTTTGTGTCCTTTCCTGTTCTCCTGAAACAGTTTCCCCCGTTTATTTGTTGTGCTGCGGTTGTGTTCCATGCCAGGAAGTAGCTTCTTGCTAGTTTGTGCCCACTCAAATCTGAGTGGCCCCCTGACTAGTGGAGAGGTAGTTACAAAAGTCTAGTGTTTACACAAGTTGGCAGGAATACCCAGGTTTGACCCAGTTCCAGTTATGGACCCTGAGATGGAAAAAAAAAAAATCTCCCTTAAGTATCTGTGTGCAAATTTTCTGCTGGTGAGGTGAAGTTTGTACCTGGGGTAGGTAGTCTGGTGAGAGATTCTGCGTGGGCATTTTGATATCAGTTCTTAACTTATTACTTTAAATTGACTCTTTATAGGATTTCAAACCATGAATTCAACTAATTTAAACCTTTTTTCATGCTTGTGAAAGTGTTACCTCGTACATTTTACTCTGGACAGCCAGAGTGACAAATAGGATGACAAAAATTGCTGTGAAGTTGTAGAGGTTACAGAACCAGAGAGCACATCTGTCTTGAACAGGATGGAGCTGCTGGATATCTCAGCTTCAGCAAAACTTACTTGGGACAGGGTTTAATTTGACAAAAGACAAGCAGTGGCTTGTACCTTCTTGAGAAGCTTTTGATAATGCTTGCCGTACATATATGATTTGGAAATATTTTTGGAAATTTTTGCTTATTTTCTAAGGTGAAATTACTGAAGAAGAGTTGCTGAGAAGGCTACACCAAGTTAAAGAAGGTCCACCACAGCAAAACAGTGATGAGAATAGAGGTATATACAGTGTTTGTGCAAACTCTTACCTTTAGCACCCATATGGACCTTAACGTGGGTGCGGGAGTGGAACGAGTTAAGCCTAGGCAGGTGCAAGGTGAGCTTTGTTCCAAAACTCAGTGCTCCTTATGTCTGATACCTGCTGCAGAGGTCAGTTTGGGACAGATTTTATTCATGACACAATCTGTTACTTGTATCAAGATAGTTTCACTTGGGTTTGTTTCTTTTTTTTTTTTTTTTTTTAAGATAGCCTTCCTCTCTGCTCCCTTCTGGGGTGCTTTTTGGCAATCCCTTTTCTTTAATTCACCATTCTCCCCTTCCAAAGGTGCTGTATTTCTTTGGTTATCACCCTTCTGTAGGGATTGGTGGAGGATGCTCAGAGCTGACCACTGGGATTCATTGTTCAGTGAGACAGATTTGCCATGAAGCTCTTCACGTGAAGGCTCAGGGCAAACTTAGTTCTCTATTTAATGGTCAATAGAACACTTAATTGTTTGGAAAGGAAAACACAGAATATTGATGTGTTATGACACCTGAGGTGTCTTTCCATTTACTTACAGTAAACAGTATGTGTTATTCTGATGACTTGTTTGCTCTGTGATGGCTGCAGCCTATCTGTCCACATTAGAGCAGTGTCCACTCCTGCTCCCCTAGAAGAGCTCTGGCAGATGGGAATTGTCACGCCGTGTGTGACACCACGGCACCACTTGGTAGTGTTCAGCACTTCTGAACTGTCACTTGTTAAACTAAGCAATTATGTTCTTGGAAAAGATCACTCCAAAATTAGCTCAGTGCTCTAATTTTGGTAGTTCCCTGTCTTTTTCACAGGTGCAGAGTCCACAGAAGATGTTTCAAATGGAGATTCTATAATCGACTGGCTTAATTCAGTCCGACAGACTGGAAATACAACCCGGAGTGGGCAGCGAGGAAACCAGTCCTGGAGAGCAGTGAGCCGGACTAACCCCAACAGTGGTGACTTCAGGTTCAGTTTGGAAATCAATGTCAACCGTAACAACGGGAACACAAACCCAGAAACTGAGAACGAGCCATCTGTAGAGCCTTCCAGTGGGGAGGATCTGGAAAACAGCCAAAGTGACTCTGAAATTCCGAGGTCTGAATCACCATCTGTGAGGCAGCCTGGATCAGAAAGGAGCACTTCGGAGGAGGTAACGGCCGAGGAGGCTTCCCCTCCTAGAGGGCAGAGGAGAGCCAGAAGCAGGAGTCCAGAACAGCGGAGAACACGGGCTAGGACTGATAGAAGTAGGTCACCTATTAATCCAGTGAGCGAGGCTCCTCGCCGGCCTCACCACAACCCGTCATCTCACACGCTCGAGCACTCCTCAGCGCAGGAGGCTGAGGGCAGCTCTAGAACTAGGCAGCACGTGACCTTGAGGCAGCACACGGTGGGGACTGAGGTGCCAAGTGAAAATGCAGTTCTGTTTTCCCCCCCTGAAACGAGACCGGCTCCTCAGGCAGCCGGTTCATCAGAAACCACCGGCGCCGGTGAGTCGGCAGCTCCCGGGCAGAGGCCTCCTACCATAGTGCTGGACCTGCAGGTGAGAAGAGTGCGACCAGGCGAGTACCGGCAGAGGGACAGCATCGCCAACAGGACACGGTCCCGCTCCCAGACCCCCAACAACACCGTCACCTACGAGAGCGAGCGGGGCGGCTTCAGGCGCACGTTCTCCCGCTCGGAGCGGGCCGGGGTGAGAACTTACGTCAGCACCATTCGGATTCCCATCCGCAGGATCTTGAACACGGGCCTGAGCGAGACCACGTCCGTTGCCATTCAGACCATGCTGAGGCAGATCATGACAGGCTTCGGGGAGCTCAGTTACTTCATGTACAGCGATAGCGATGCAGATGCCAGCGCCCCCACCCCCGGCCCCAACGTGGATACCTCTGAGCCGCAGAACGGGGCTGGGGGCGCCTCGGGCAATGAGAATGCAGATGTTAGCTCAGGGGAGGTGTATGAGGGTGGCCATGAAGCGAGTTCAACGTCTGGGGCCAGACGGGAAGGCCGGAATACGAGGGGATCGGTGACGTTTGAAGAAAGTGGTTCTCTACCATTCCTTAGCCTTGCACAGTTTTTCCTCCTAAACGAAGATGATGATGACCAACCAAGAGGACTCACCAAAGAGCAGATTGACAACCTAGCCATGAGGAATTTCGGTGAGAGCGATGCTCTGAAAACCTGTAGTGTGTGTATCACGGAGTACACGGAAGGCAACAAGCTCCGGAAGCTGCCGTGTTCCCACGAGTATCATGTCCACTGCATCGATCGCTGGTTATCGGAGAATTCCACTTGTCCCATTTGTCGCAGAGCAGTCTTAGCTTCTGGTAACAGGGAGAGTGTTGTCTGAAGGAGAGCTGAATCAATGGCCAAGCAGCTGGTGTGATAGTGATGGGCAAAGAAGTCACTTCCTTTATGGCCACTTTTTGAGTGGTACCTCAGTGTATAGTAATGACTTGGAGTGAATCTTCCCTCATTTTTTCTCTGGATTCAGGCTTCGGAAATTGGAAAATTTCTTTAATTAGGTTTTTCGAGTTATAGTCAGTTTGGGTGTTAAATTTCACTTGTCCAAAGATGTCTACCCACTTAAAAATATTTTTTTTTTCTTTGTGAAGAGTATTAAGTTTCTTTCCCCCACCCAGCCCCTGCCATCCCAGTTCAATAAACAGTTTGTCCTCAAGATCGTGCTTGTGAGGAGTTCTTTGAGAAGACATCCCAGCTCAATGTCCATGAGCCATAGGGGAATTTTTGCAAGAAATCCAACTATCTGAAAAAAATAGTATGATTGCACACTTAAACATACTTTTAATTTTCCTCCTGGGTTAATATTGGACATGTCTGTGTAAATAACACTAATATTAGTCCTTTCCCCATCACTATGGCACGCTGTAGGATGAGCTGTTAGCTTAATTGGGATATTTATCTTGTTGTGGAAATATAAGAATTGCCTATGCTTGTTTAAATAAAGAAAACAAAATCTGTTTTAAAATTGTAAAGCTTTTTTGTAGAAGCTCAGTACTTTTCCAATGCACTGTTGTACTAATGCATTAAGAATTAAAACTGTACCATGCTTAGAAATCAAGAATGCTTTTCATACAGCCCCCACCACACAGAGAGCAAACTGAACACGAGAGAGCTGCTTTTGTGACTGTGTGCCTGTCAGGAGCAGTGCATATCTGTACTATTTATGTGAACAGCTACTGTAACATAAAGCCAGTTGGATTAGACATTTAATTGCATTAAAAAAAAAAAAAACAAACAAAAAACAAACTGAAATTAAATGTTATAATTGCAGTGTTTTGGCTCAGTAATGCCACTGAAAAAAAAAAGATGATAAAAATTAGAAACTGTTCTAATGGCTGGTTATTTCTTGGTACGGTTGCAAATATATGATGGTACAAGCTGGTTTGTGCCAGTTCACTCAGTGAGGTTTATGCCCGAGTTTTCTATCAGCATTTACTCTCAGTTTTTGAGGCAACTCGGTAACTTCAGCAGACAGGAATTGGCAGGTTGTTTATTTTTCTTCTCCATCACCTGTATTAGTAATCTCTGGATGTGGTGAGTGGTCAGGCTGATACAGCCAGTGATGGTAGCCTGTGACTCAGGAGCCACAGGGAAATAACTCAAGTATTAAGGAAAACATTATTAGAGGATTAGGTTAAATTTGAAAAGTATAATTGATAATGAGTACACTTAATATGTGTGGCAAATTCTAGGGATAACAATAAAAAAAGCTTCATTAAGCTCTTTATATTTCTGATGGAGAGGTGAAAATGTTTTGAATTTACCTTTAAAATCATGTACCTGACGTGTTGCAATTGAAAATTGGAGAATGTACCTCAACTCTCATCAGTGTGTGTGTGGGGGGGGAAACATCCTTCACCCCCAATGACCCTTTCTTTGTTTCGTTCCCTAAGGATTTGTTTCCTCTGGCTTACAGGTGCAGAGGGAAAGTGATTTGGATGAATTTTGACTCCAGGGCAGTGGTTCTGAAGGGATATGAACTAACCTGTGTTCCCCAGATGACAAAACCAAAGCTGACCTCTTCCTTTCCTCCAAATGAAAACACATTTTTGGTGTTTTAGACTGGTGGTTGAACAAACTATAATCGCTGCTCTGAGCCATTTTAACATCTCCTGGGCTAGTTAAGGATCCCACAACATCCCAAAATTCCGGTTATTTTCTACATCTGTGCTTTGTGGTGTTTGCTTTAGTGGGAAACCCTGAGTGGCTACTGAGCTCTCCCTCCTCCTGGTGGGACCCGCCAGGCGAGTGTTCTTTGGGAACAGAAGAAGAAATCAGCTCCTGGTTCTGACTTTTTCCTTGGACACACATCCCTGTAAAATCAAAGTTGGCTGTTGATTTCAGGTGCTGGGTTCTCTGTGCCAAAATTTCCCTCACTTATGCATTTCTTCCTGTAGCATTCCCACAGTAAAGTTCTCAGTTGCAGTTTCCAGTAGCTTTGCTGACTTACCAGAGAGTGGAATTAGAAGGAAAAAGCCCCCTCTCTACGTGAGCACTGGGTTAGGTGTGTAAAGCTGGAGGTACCTCTCTGAGACTAGAGCTGGGGACTGCAAAGAGGGGAGCCCACGGGCCCAAATCCACGTGAAACGTGGCTCTGAGTGGTTTGAGTTTCCAGTAACATCCTGCTGCTAGAGCCACCCTCCAGTTCTGTTACAGTTTAGAGTGCGGTGTCGTAACATTTTATCTTTCTGTAACGAGCAACTAAGGAAATCTTGGAGGTTTCCCAAGTGGTCCCAAGAATAAATAATTAAATCTGAGTTTGGGAGACCTTAAGTGTTCAGTGTTTCCTCTGTTTTTTCCAGCGCTGAGTGTGCTGAAGGGGCTGAGTGCTCATTATCTGGAGGAGGGAGCAGAAATTAAATTGATGCAGCAGGAACTTCTTCATCTAACCAAGTTGTCAGTTAGCCTCTGGTAATTCAGTTTCTATTTACCTAAATTCAGATTGGATTTCAGAAAAGCCAATATTAACATTTCAATTGCTTACAAAATAGGAAAGGCTTCAGTAAGGTTCACAATCAGCCTAATTTACAGTTTATGAAATATTTTGATAGTGACCATCACTATTTAGCACTTCCCACAGTTTTCTTGGAGTTCCAGCAGGGGCACAACAGCTTTGCCTGTGCCTGCAGCCGTGTGAAGGGTTAAAATGGTGAGTTCTGTCGTGTTCTGGGGCCTGGTTGGACAGAAATGATGGGTTTGGAGAGGCAGAGCCTTGTGCACCAGCACAAGGTCACAGTGCCACCGTGTGGGATCTCCTCGCCTGCCTTCAGCACCAGCGTCATTCCCTGCAGGATCAGCAGGTTTTATTGTAGTTTTGGAGGATTCTCTTTGTCATTGCTCAGCTCAGTGGTGACCGTGTTTTATTTTTTCCAAACTCCTACTGGAAATATGTGATGCATGAGCTTCATTCTTTTCTGAGGGGACAGACCTGTACCCCCAGCAGTTACAGCAGTAACAAGGCCAAACCCTACAAGAAGTTTTATTTAGTACTTTTTATTTAGTTTAATAGTTTAACCGACACAGTTGTAGGTGCTCACTTTTTTTTTTTTTTTTTTTTTTTTTTTTTTTTTTTTTAATTGGGGTTTTATCCATTAAAAGTCTGAAGGGATCCCTTCAGAATCCTGATGTTGGCTGGACTTCCCTTTCAAGTGCACTTTTTTTCTTTCTTTCTTTCTTTGACAAGCTGGGTTTTTGGGGGGGGAAGAACTTGGGGGCAGTTAATTGAGTTGTTTTAGAAATGATTTGATTAGAGTAGGTGCCGCATGCCTGGAATTCACTCGGTGCATTTTAAAGGCCCTTTGTAGGAAGTGCTGGTGTGCGGGATGTGAGACCGCGAGGGTTTGAAGGGGCCATCATTGTCCATTGTGTGGACTTGCAGACAAGGGATTTCCCACCAGAGCTGGCACAATGGGCCATAACGACTGGCACCCCAGTTTCCGGGCACTTGTCTGGGTTATGCAAATGAGGGAGTCCAAAGACCCCTTTCCCTGGCGGATCTGCAGGATAAACAGTTGCCTACACAGACCAGTGGGCTCCCAGTGACGTGGGGATAACGTGGGGATGAGAACAGGCCAGGTAAGGCTGAGCACCAGCTTTGAGCAGTGCCAGGAGGGGGTTTCTGAACCTCCCGCGGTGATCCTCGCTGTCACACTGCAATACAAACCTCCATCCCTTCGGCTTAGCCACCCTCTCGTCCTTAGTTTGGAATCCTTGACAGGGGTGTGCGTGTCCATGGAACGGGTATCCTGGTTTTCTCACTCCTACCGGGGGGCTTGTGAGGGTCTCTGAGCAGTGAGGGGCTGATGAGCAGCCCAGTCCTCGTGGAAATGTCTGCGGGCTCCGCTGCCTTCTCCCAGGAGGAGGAGCTCTGGATGAGGGTTGGCTTGGAGCCACGCTGAGGGAATTTATAACAACTTCAGAAATATTTCCAGCCCTTGTGTACACTGGGCTTTTTGTTTACCCTCGACGAGGGAGGGGAGCAGGAGGGTGAAGAGACAGAATCAATGGTAACATATCCGAAGTACAAATAAGTTGTGTTGTGTTAAAAAGGAGGTTTGCATCTGTTACACCAGGGCTTCCCAACCTCTATGATATGCCGTGTCTTTTTTTTCCCTTCTTATGAGAAAACATACCATTGAATTTAGTTGGATTTATTTTACCTGGATTTGTTCCCTTAAGCTAAAATATTTGAGCCCCATTTCTGAATTTCGCTCTCTGCTAGTAAAGCTGTTGGTCGGGAAGCCCTGAATTTCACTGTGAATGTAACAGTTTGGGGTAGGGGGGGGGTTGTTGTTGTTGTTTTATTTTATTTTATTTTGGGTTTGTTTTTTATATCTGTTTATACTGGACTTGTTTAATACAAACTGATCCTCTGAGGTCGTTGGACAAAGTTTGACCAGGTTTGCCAGCAAACACTTAGGAGGAGTTTGTTCCTTATGTAAGATGTCATACTGCAAATTTAAATAGACTCAATAAAATGCATGAAGTGTTCATTTTGTGCTGGATCATCACTCCTTGGGTTTATTCTTATGGTGGGAATGCACTGGAGTAAAAGGGTGGTGGATGTGGTGGGAATTTATTACCCTATGCACCATTTCCCTTTAAGCTGGGCAGAAAGGGAAGAGCTGGAATGGTACAGAGTTACCTTCTCGGAAGAATTTCTCGCTTCTTGGTACATAAAACTGTAGCAATAAATCTTGCTGTGTCCCAGGCTTCTGTAAATCTGTCAGTGGATGTTGTGGGATAGCCAAGCAGCCTCTGCAAGTTGTCTCTCCGGGAGTAGCTGTGCCTTGCACAGGTTCCCATCGGAGCCAGGGGGTGCTTTCAGGGCTGCAAATCCACTCGGCAGCTTCCAGGAGAGCCTCCCGCATGTGGCTAAAAGCTTCATCCTAAAATTAGCACCTGAGGTACGTGCAAATGCTTACTTGAGTGGGCAGGAAATTTGGTAGGGCGTGGGAAGCCGGGTTTATTACCCGCGCTTCCCTCGCCTCGGCTCCGCTCCCCGGGTAGGAAGTGGGAGCCGCTCCCCGAGAGAGGAGATGGCACCGAGACAAAAGAAGGGGTAGGAAGGTGTTGTGGTGCTTGAAAACGGGTGTTGTGGTACCATGGCAGCGGGTACAGAGTCACAGCTGGGCTGGGGCTCCAGCGCTGCCAGCGATGCTCTTTTCAGACGAGGAGGAAGGTCGTGGGCTGCGCCAGGGATGCACTGACTCAGGATTCTACTCCAGCTTCACTCTCTGCAGGGACAGCTCTTGGATAAGGCTTTTTTTTTCCCCCATTCCCATGTGCTGCTTGCTCTGCAAGTGTTCAGTCTGAAACTGGGTCTTTACACAGGCGTCAGTTTTGATTTCAGGGACTTAATTCCTGAAGTGACTCCCTCACTGGGTGTTTCAGAAGCTCTTTGCCTGGTCACCGTCTCCAGCCCCTCATCTCCCTGTAGGAATTCCTTTGGCTTGGGTAACCCTGGATTTGTTCCTTAAAAGCTGCCGATCAACCCCCAGATTGCTTAAAGAGCACCAACCAACCTTGGCACACGTGCGTGTCTGACTTCATCCCTCTGTTTATTTTCTTTAATATATTCGAGGTCTTTGTCCTGACCTGTAAAACTTTATATAACCTTGTTCCTCCTTCTTGGTGCTTAAACCCTGTAACCTTTTACGTCTCCTTACTCCTCCCTTCGGGATATATTTCCATGGCAGATCCAGACCTTCACAGGGGAATGGGTTTGACCACTTTGCTGGCCCTGCTGCTGGGTGGGAGGAGAAAGGTCGTGTTTGGCCACCCTGTGCTTCCCAGAGCGATGGGGGGACAGGAATAGCCATCCACTGGGGTACTTCTCCCCTTTTCTGACCGCTCCTCATGGGATGGAGTGTTTGGAAAGAGAGAGGCAGGGAGAAAAGCACAGACCAGCTGCTCCTCCCTTACCTTCCCAGCTGTTTCAAGCGTGATTGAACCTGTTTTGGGATTTTTATTATAAAGAATCTAAACCTGGCTGTGATGTGGCTCCATAAATCCTGGCAATAAAGTTATATAGGGAAAGCTAAACCCACTTTTTAGACTTAAACTGGCGGGGCATTGTCCGGGACACTAATGAGATGCTGCTGCCACATGCTCCAACTGTTCCCCTGAATAAATCCCCTGCTAAGCCGAGCATGTGAAAATCCAGGCGTCAGGTCCCCTCAACAATGATTACTTCATCAAACAGGAGTCGTCCCAGATTTGTGAGGGTTTCTTAAGTTCTGGCATCCCGTGCCAGCAGGGTCCTGGGATTTTGAGGGAAAAGCTTATGAGGTGGCAGCCTTGTGATGGTACTGGGAGAGCTGGGCTGTGGCACATTCTCTGCCTGGGCTCCTGGTGTCCAGCAAAGATTTGTTTCACTGGTTTGGTATCTTGGGATGCTTTTGCAGAATGTGATTTCTCCAGGTTTAAAGTTTGAGGCTGATGGCTTTTTGCTCTGGAGCAGCAGCTTTGCTTGTTGTGATGGGTCCTGTAGAAAATGCCATGATGCACAAAGTGCCTGGATTGGTTTCTTGGCTTTAATACCTGCTCCAGTCTTCCCTTTTACAGCAGGGAAACAGCCCTGGCAGCTGCCCAGACCCAAACCCCACGGTTTGTCCTGTGCCTGCAGGCTGACTGGTGAGTTTGGAAGGGGGTTTAGGGGGTGAAAGCTCTTGAAATGGCTTCATTTCAGGAGCCCACAGGGCTCCTCTCCAGAGCAGGGATTTGTGGAATGGAGGTGGGCCCACTGTGTGCCTGCCCTGAGCATCACTCACCGATCACCAGGCAGCTGAAAGACCAGAAGAGATGCAGGGGAAGATTAACCCCTGCGGGTCCTGCTGACTTCTGCCTCAACTAAATAATTCCTAAATAAACTTGGAAATGACTCAGTCTTCGCTGCTGGCACCTTTGGGATGATCGTGTGTTAATTTGTAAAGATGGACTTGAATAAATTGAAATACTTGTGGGAGGGGGAGGGTGGGAAATGCCCTGGAAGCCACTCGCTGTCAGCAGTGCTGGTTGTCCATCCTCCCTGCACGTGTGGCATGGCCAGGAGGGGCAGGTGGGGAATGATGGCAAGGGATGAGAGACAGAATATGGGAAGGGAAAGAGGAGGGGAATCGACAGGAAGCTGAACATGAGCCAGAGTGTGCCCAGGGGGCCAAGAGGGCCGATGGATCCTGGCCTGGCTCAGGATCAGTGGCAGCAGGAGCAGGGCAGGGATTCTGTCCCTGGGACGCCACCCCTGGAGTGCTGTGTCCAGCTCTGGGCAGGTCAGCAGGGACATGGAGGGGCTGGAGCAGGGGCAGAGAAGAGCAGCGAGGCTGGGGAAGGGACTGGAGCACAATTGCTGTGAGGAGAGGCTGAGAGAGCTGGGGGGGCTCAGCCTGGAGAAGAGGAGGCTCAGGGGAGACTCAGCACTGTCTGCAACTCCCTGACAGGAGGGGGGAGCCAGGTGGGGGTTGGTCTCTTCTCCCAGGAACCAGCAACAGGACAAGAGGGCTCGGTCTGGAGCTGTGCCAGGGGAGGTTTGGGTTGGATATCAGGAAGAAATTTTTTATGGACTGCTCAGCCATTGGAATGGGCTGCCCAGGGAGGGGGTGGATTCCCCATCTCTGGAGGTGTTTTAGGTGAGACTGGATGTGGCATCAGTGCCATGGGCTGGGAATCATGGCAGGGTTGGATCAAGGGTTGGACTTGATGATCTCGGAGGTCTTTTCCAACCCAGCTGATTCTGTGATTCTGTGAATTCAACCAAGGGTAAACTAAAGGGTAAAGAAAGAAAACACTTTTGGATAGTGCTCATTTGAGTGGGACCAGTAAAACACCAACACAGAGGGGGGGAAAGAATACGTGGGGAGGGAGGAAACCCACGGGGGTCCTGGTGGTTGTCAGGATGCAGAGCAGGTCCAGAAGGGACTTGGGGACACCGTCCAGGACGGCGGGGACGGAGCGGGAGGGCGGCAGGCGCTGCTGGGGTGATGCAGCATCGGCCACGTACACCGGGGCTGGCCTGGGCTGAGCGATGCTCCAGATGAGACGGCAACAGATTTACAACCATCAAATCCCGATCCCGGGCGGAAGAGGTGCGTGCCAGAACAATGGAATAGCTGGAGCCTGCGAGGGAGGAGGGGGGGGACACGGGGGGCCCCGCTCGCACCCCACCCCAGGGCTGTTTACACAACCCTCCCAAAAAGCCCCCGAACGCTCCTCGCGTTTCCAGTGCGGGATGGAGCGGGGCTGCAGGTGATTGGGAGAGACTTGTTTAGTGCAGCTCTTGTGCCAAAAAATTAAAAACAGGGAAACCAGGCATCCCCCGGAGCCCCGGCCGGGATAAAGCAACACGCGCGCGATGAGTCCCAAACGGAGCCCAAGGGATCGGTGTTCCCGCACCGGGACTGGGCTCGGGCTGCCCCCACCCCGAGGGTGCTGATTGCAGGGGTGTCAGCGGGTCCCCAGCAAGGAGAGCCGGCTCTCTCCCCTCCATCCCAGCCAGACGCACCTCCCTGCTCTCTCTGCCCCCTCTCCCCCTCCCCTGTGCCGCGTTTCCCTTAGATCTTCAGCACATCTCTGTTTTCCCTCCCTTGCTTTGCCCCGCTGCCAGTACGAAGCGGTTTCTCTGTTGCGTTTAAAAAAGCCCCTACAACCCCACCCGAAGGGAAGCCGGCGCATCCCGAGCTCACCCCAGCGCTGCCCCAGCTCCACCCCGCGTGTTCCCCTTCCCCCTGCCTCGTGGTGATGCCTCGTGGATTCTGGATACCCCCCTCCCTGGGCAGAGGGTCCCCCGACGCCCGGCTCGGTGCCCTCCCAGCCCTGCCGAGCCCGGGTGCGGTTGAACAGCCCTGGGAAGGGATCTTTTCCAAATTATTGCTTTAAATAACGACACCGAGCAACGGCTCTAGGAAAGATTTGCATTTAGACGCAGGGATGATTAAAAAAACCCAACTGCTGCCACTCCTCAGTGCTTCCTTCAAGTCCTTCAAAGGCGCTTGCGAAAGGTTTTTGGTTTGGGTTTTTTCGTTGTTGTTGTTTTTTCTGATGGATTATTTAAGTCCTGCAAAAAGAAAACAGATGGAGAAGAAGACAATAAACGAAACCGAGCCCAGCCCAGACCTCGGAGGGGGGGGGGGGGGGGGGGAAGAGGAGCAGAGTGGCTGGGCACGCCTCTGACTGCCCAAGAACCCCTTGGAGGGATCAGCCTCACCCTGCAGCTCGGGTACACACTGTACATCTACAGATAGAGAGATTTGGGTGTGTATGTACACCTATAGATTTTAAAAAATCAATTTATAGGTAAGAAGATGCCATTCGCACATACAGGTCTAAAAATATACATCATTAAAAACTATTAAACTAACACAAAACATTGACATGTGGCTCATATTTAATATAGAAAACATATTTGCCATTATATACATATTTAATATATAAAACATATAGCCCAAAATATCATCAATTATATATAATTAACTTGGTTTAATCCATGACATTTCAATTTGAATGTATGAACAGATATCTAAATATCGAACTACTGCGTTACAGTAATGAAAACATCCTGGGTTTGTTGTTGTTGTGGTGGTTTGATTTGTTTTTTTTTTTCTTGTTTGCAGCTTTTTCATGGAAAAGTGTCACAGTGTTGCTCTAATGCAAGGTACTTTTTTCCCCGCTTTTTCCATGGATTAGGGCCTGATCCAGCAGCCTGGCAGAGCAGGAGGAGGTGACTGGTGCTCCATGCCCTGTGCTCAGCTGGGTTGAGAGGGGATTCCCAACAGGCCCGTGCACAAACACACCCTTGGAGACAAATATATCTATGTGGGTATATGTATATACATATAAATGTATGTCTGTTTTTATTCATGTGGAATCTGTGGAACGTGTATGTACATATTTATTTGTATGGAATCTGTGGAGATGGACTGTGATGAGCTGATGCTCCTGGGGGTGCTGGCAGGAGCAGGGCAGGGTGTCCCCCCCACTGCCTCTCTGGATGCACAACCCACTTTTATCATGCACCCCACGACCCTCCCAATTCCCCTCCGAATTTCCAGCCATTCTAAGATCATTTTAATATCACACCAGCACTGGGGGGGTTTGTGCTGCCTGTGAGTGAAGCTCCGTGCAGCTCCAAGCGTTCTCCCAGTGCTTTCCCCTCTCGGGAATGGGATGCAGCATTCCCTCTCCTTGCTCTGTCCCTGCATGCACAGCACCAAGTCCTCCAGAGGAGTTCTTTCCCGTAGTCTTATTCCCTTTGAATCTTTGTTTACCGCCTCTTATCTCCTGTTGGTTTTTTTTTAAACACTATTTGCAGTAAATATCCCCAACTTGAAAAAGGGTTGAGGTGCACATAAAAAAAAAGAGCCTGAGTTATATAAAACCAATGCCTGTGTAAACTTTCATCTAAGGGCAATTAAAGCACCTCACATAAACAAATCATTAATGTAAAACCCTTGATAAAAGCTGTGTTTTCAGTGTCTCACAGCCACTGTAACCTCGCTCATGGATAATCATCCTCCAGCTTTCCCAACCCTCCCAGAGCTGCTCTTATTGACACAAAATGATTAGTTCTCCTCTGACCAGGGCTCCTACCTGGGAGGCCTCAGCCTGCCCCCAACCACTGCCAAAGGGAAGAAGTAATATTAATAATAATGCTTAATAAATCCCTGGTTCTGGGGCTGTGTGAGAGCCCCTGTGGAGCAAAGACACTGCAGCCCCCAAAGGGGCCGGACCCGAAGCTGTACCCTGTGGAACAGGGGAACCTGTCTGGGTGGCTGGGGGCTCATCCTGAGCACTGACCCCCTCTGGGTGATGCTCTCAGGGCTTTCTTTCCTTATTATTTTCAGCTTTTGATGCATTGGGTGGGACAAGGACCATCTTCTTGCCAATGCCACCTCCAGCTTCCACCCTCCAGTGTTGTGTGGGAACATCTTCTCCCCTGTTAGGTACCAGGACCTTGGCACAGTCTTTCCTCAAGGTGTATCAAGTGCTGGATAAAAGTAGTTCCCAGGTTCAACTGTTGCCGTTCCAGTGCCTCTGAAGAGTTGGCAGCACCCGAGAAAGCTGCTGGGGGACCAGTGCCCGAGACTGGCCATGGGGAGAGAAGACCGGGCAAAACACAGGCATGGACCCCTTTTCTTTTTAAAACTGGTTTATTCTACACAATTTTTTTAAAACAACATTCATAAAACATTAATTACAAAAATGTGCTAATATGGGGTAGGTAGTTTTTTTTTTTTTCTTTTTATTTATTAATTTTTTTCTTCCAACAATCAGAAATTCACGTTTGAAAGGATAGTCATACTTTTAAGACACACATTCAAATACTTTAATTCCAG
The DNA here is from genome assembly GCF_003031625.1 of Empidonax traillii. Classification (NCBI taxonomy): domain Eukaryota; kingdom Metazoa; phylum Chordata; class Aves; order Passeriformes; family Tyrannidae; genus Empidonax; species Empidonax traillii. Next base: position 134,489 of record NW_020956318.1, on the reverse strand, counting down.
ATACAAAATTTTCAGGGGATATAAATCGCTTACAAGAAGCAGACATAAAAAATAATAATAAAAAAAGAGGAATAATTTTAGGCTTCGGGATCTGATTTCAGCATTGAATTGAGTGACTGCGTTTGGACCCTGGCTCTGCCCAGAGTGCCCAGCAGGCCTGGGCACTTCCCAGGACCAGTTCTGGAGCCACACACGACTCCTGCTGAGCCAGAGCCAGGAGCACAGTGGAAAAAAATGGGATTGCAAAGCTACTCACAGTGCTTGCAGCCTTTTATTGAGCCTTTCTAGTGAGTACAGACACCACGAGGGTGAGCGTTACCAGCACATCGCAGGGCAAAGCAATGCCTCCCACCCCAAAAACCCACGGGCAGGCTGTTTTCCATCAGCAGTGGAGCAAATGCCAGCTGTGACAGGGCTGGAGAGAGGCATGGCACGGGAATCTGCTGACCAGGGCTGATGGCAGCAAGCTTGGAGGTCCTGCTTTAAAAACAATCACCCGAAACGGCCAAAATTCAAGCCTCCGCCCCGGTGCTCTCATGTGGAGCCAGCTCCAAAATCCACCCATCTGAAAGCAAATATTTGGCTTCATACTGTTGGATTTCAGGGCAGGGGAGGGAGAGGGGGGTAATTTCCTAATTGCCCTCAGCCTCCCCCCAAAAAAATCCTGCCTCTGGCTTTAACGGGTTCAAACAGCTGAAACAGGATATGCTGGGAAAGTTCAGGCCTCGAGAAGTCGTTTTCTTTCCCGAAATGATTGGAGTGAACGCGCTCGGCAGCCAAACCCCGACTGCGCTCAGGCAATTTGGCCCTCACCCACCGGGAGAGGAGCATCGGCTCCACGCGAAAACCTGCTCCGGTAAACAACTCGTCTGCCCCACCACCCTTAAAAATGTACAAAAGGGGAAAAAAAAAGAGTTTAATTCCTTAGTAAAATAGACACTAAGCCTTGTCTCTAGCGCTACGGGTAAGGGCTACGCTCGCCATGCCAGGCGGAGATGGGTGCAGGGGGAGTGTGGGGGTATGGTACAAAAAGAGGAGAAACTTTGGAGGCAGAGAGCCTCCTTCAAAGCCATGTTTTGCAGGAAACAGGTGGAATTTTGTGTCTTGCCTGCACTGGGAATGTGGGTCCCAGCCCCGCTCCTGGGGTCGGAGGGTTGCCACCACAGTGCGTGGGAAGAGGGGCCGTGGGGACGCTCGCAGGGTCTGTCCTTGAGGGGAGCACTGAGGGCACTGCAACGTTTGAAAAAGCAAACTAACAAAGCCCCCCCCCCCCGAAAGGGGCTGTGTGGGGTGAACCCCCCCGAGCCAAGCGATAACCTCACTGTCACCAGGGCCAAAGTCCACGGCTCGGCCGTGCCAAGCTGATAAAGAGCCTGGAGCGAGTGGCACGGGGAGGGTCACCCCTGCAGAGCCCACTCAGAGCTCCAGCCACCCCTCTGCCTGCTTTCCTTCCAAGGGCTCTCAAAAGGAAGGGGAAACAGCTTTATTTTGGGTCATTACTGGTCTGTGGATCCCCTCTCTGGTGCCAGCTCCATCCCCGCCCAGAATCACACAGAGGAGGATTTAAGGAGCAATTTTCAATCACTTCATTCTCCCCTGGGGTTACAAGGGTGGCTTGGAAGTGCCCAAAAGAGCTGCTCAAGCTCAGGTTTGGTGGCACAAAGGCAGAGGGAGGGGCTGCTCCGCTTGCCTTGGCAAATGTGCCGGGGCTTTCAAAGTCATCCCGATTTTCTGCTTCCAGCTGGAGAAGGAGATGCAAACTCTGCCAGCGGGAAAATGATTGAAGCTAAAATAACCAAGGTAACCCCCCAAACAAAACTGTGGGGTACAGAAGCACATGAAAGCTGGGAATGCTTTGCAGTGAAGGATGGAGGGACGGCAAAGGTCTCGGCTGGTTTTGTCCCCGAGGCCAGAGGGTTTGGTCCAAGTTCACCTTTCTCCAGGTTTTCACCCTGAGGACTATATGGCCACAAAAAGATGCAGATGATAGACAGGGTTGAAATCCACCCTAAGCCTCCCGAGACTCTGAACTGATGTCAGCAAGAGGAGGTGAGATCCTCAGCACCAAATCAGGCCACCAGAGCGAGTCGCTCTTGGCACCCACGTACCAAAGAGACCCTCTATTGCCATGCAGAACATTCCCGTGGCTCTGCCACACAGGGAAGGGCGGGAATGTCCTTGCCTAACTGCAGACCTCCTCCCTCCTGGCTCCTCCAGGCAGCTCAGCCCGGAGGGTGATGAAGCTCCTCGACTGGCAGCCCCAAACCACCACACTGGTGGGAGGCAGAGCCAAAACCTCTGGAAATTGGGGGTCCCCAAACCTCGTGGTACTGCAGCGGACCTGCAGAAGCCCTCAGGCTTGGATGGCAATTAGGATGTGGCCTTCCCACAGCTCCCACAGAAATGTGAGAAAACCTCAACCCCAGCCAGTGAGTGGTCAAAATCTGTTCAAATTGAGCTATAGACGTGTGTGTGTCCCTGGCCACAGGACCTCAGGACAGGCCACACTGCAGTGAAGCAGCTCCTGCAGATGGTTTCACAACTGGGAAAAGCTCTGAGCCATGAATCATGGCACTTCCCAGGCAGCTCCTGCAGCATTTCTGCCCTTCCCATCACAAGCACCACCATCCCCAGAGCCCTCCCAGCTCGGCTGTCCCGCTCCATGCTTTGGCAGGAGCGAGAGGAGTTAAATCCAAAGCCTCGCTCTGGAGCAGTAAGGGGAAAAAAAAAAAAAAAAAAAAAAGAAGAAGAAAAAGAAGAAAAGACAACAAGTTGGTTTTGAACACCCTCAAGGTAAAGATTTAAGAGGCAGCCCCAGCCCAGCCCCGAGCGGGCACTGCTGGGACACGTCCTGTGCTCACTGTACACTTACATAAGGCTCTGCAGCTCTGCAAACGCCCCGGCCATGGGGTGAAGTGGGGCCTTCCCTGCTCCCTTCCACTCCTTTTCCATCTCAGGGGCTCAACCTGCTCCCCTACCCTTGCTGGCTTCCAAAACTGGCTTAGCCTGGAGTGCCGGGCTCCCCCTTCCCCTCCTGGAGTAGGAATCACAGCCTGGCACCCACAGGGGAGGGAGAAGGTTGGGTTTTTTAATTAGAAAACGGAGCAAAAGGCAGCTTTTGGCTGTGAACGCGGCCGCCTGCTCAGCCCTCCCCTGCCCGAGGAGGATGTGGATGTGCCGGGCCAGGATGAGCGGATCCCAATGGAACAGGATGGGGTTGGGGATGAAGCTTTCTGCAGCAGGTAGGGACCCATTTGGTGTCACATCACCAGACCACCACGGGCTAAAAGGAGGTTTCAGAGCCCAGTGCAATTCCTCCCTGTTCACTGGTGCTCCGATCACCACAATCCCACCTCTCACATGGCACCAGCTGCACAAGTCCTTGCCAGCTGCCTGATACCCTGAAGAGCCAAACTAGACCCACAGCAGCAGTTTGCTGACAAACCAACCCCAAATACTCCCTTTATGTCGTCAGACTGCTCCAACCTTTGCCCCTTCCTGTTCCCATCTGTGTTTGCTGACGAGGTGGTCCTTTCTTTGCCTTCCCCCCGGCAGAATTTGCCCCTGTCTTCAGCACGGGCAGGATTTTGGCCAGGTAAAGATGCTGGATGTGGTTTTGGGAGGCTGGTACCAGACATCGCTCTGGAATAGGATGAGGGCTGGTTACCTCTGGCCAAAATGGGGTTTGCCATGGACAAAGACCAAAATGTACTGGGAACCAACGTGGGTGCCAGCCCCTCTCCTGGGCAGAGCGCTGGCTCCCGGTGGACACGGAGCTGCTCTGATGCCACTGCAGTGCCAAGCACCGGTTGCACCAAATGCAGGCTGCCCCCGGGGAAGGACCTTTGCAGGGTTGTGAAGCAGTTAAGGCAAGTGAATTCTGCAGAAATTCGGGGTTTGAACCATCGATCAGTTTATGAGCCAGGGAGGTTTTACCACAACGAAGTCTGGGCACAGCCATTGGTGGGCTCTGCAGGGCAGCCGCTCGCTCAGCCCAGACAAGGGTTTGGAGGCAGCTCTGCACATCCTCTGCTTGGCCTGAAGAAGCTCCTTCTTGAATTTAAATGCCTCACAAGCTCTCCTTTGGAGGGCATTAAGGTAAAAAATTCGATTTAAGGAACCTCATCGAACCCCGATGTGAACAAATGCCCCAAACCATGCAGGAGTCACGGTGAGGAGTTCTCTTTCCTTCAGCTGTCAGAGGGCTTTGAAATACCCCATTCCCACCTGAAATACATCTCTTTAACACCCTGTCCTAGGCTGAGCCTGGCAGATCCCACCACAGCGGAGCACGGACACCGTGGTGCCTGCCCTGCCTGCCCACGTGGCTCCATCTGCCTCCTGTGGCTCCCAAAACTGAGATGGGTCAGCAGAGCCACAGCAGACGATGCCATGAAGGGTAAGAACAGTCATGGAAAAGCATGTTGAAGAAAGAGACAAGTAGACATCTCATTTTATAGTCATAAACAGACACATCACAACACACCAGGTAATTTTCCAGCTCGTACGGGGACAGAAGGGCCACAGGACCACAAAACCTTACAATGCATTAACCAATATAGGTTAAAAACAGGACCAGAGGGGCATGCAGGGGCCTGAGCCTATGTACAAATGTCCCACCACTGCCCACGGGAGGGGCCTTCCACTGAACCCAAATATCCACAGCAAAGATTTGCCTCGGTGTTACAAACCCCCACACTCGCCTGGAGACCAAGGGGTGATTCCCATGGCCCACGTCCCCCTTCAGGCATCTCAGTTTTTTAATGGCAGTTGAACAAAATGAAAATTGAATGAAGGATGGGTTTGCAGCCAGGATAAAAGTGAGTTTTGTTTCTTGCTCTCTCCCAGGAAAAGGTACCCCAGTCACTGTTGGCTCCTCGTTTACACAGGGACCCACTGGGGCAGAAGAACTTCCCTCCTCGCTCGTCAACCACACTCATTAGCACTGCCTGGAGATGATCACAGAATCATGGAATGGTTTGAGTTGGAAGGGACCTTAAAGCCCATCTCATTCCACCCTCTGCCACAGGTAGGGACACCTTCCACTATCCCAGGTTGCTCCAAGCCCTGACCAACCAGGCCTTGAGCAATTCCAGGGATGGGGCAGCCACAGCTTCTCTGAGCAACTGGAATTTCTAAAATTTCCTCTGGGCAATGATGAATTTCTCCACAAGGCTGAACTCTGCTGTCTCTCTGTGTGGTGGGTACCCACTGGCTGTGTGATTTCCCTGTGCTCTCTCCCTCCCCCCCCAGGGACAGCACTGACCCTGCACCAGCTCCCCACAACAACACACAGGCGATGGACGAGTGAAATGCTACTGGGCCTTCCCAACCCTTTGGAACACCGGGCTTCCCTTGCCAATACTGACTCCTGGTTATTGCTGCATAATACACAACTGGCCCCTAAAAAAGAGCAGTGGCACCCTGTGCCCCGAGCCAGCAGCATCCCCACAGCCGTGGGTGCCCCTGTGCCCAGCAGGGAAGCCACGTCCCAGCACGGGGCTGATCCAGCACTCACAGGGCTCTGTCCCACCCCTGTGTGCCTCGATGACTCCAAAGTGCCCGTTCCAGTGGCGATCCCAAGGATTTGGCCCTGTGGATCCAGCCACTGTGGGCTGTGCCAGGAGCTGCCCCTCTCTTTTGCACCTCGAAAGCCCAATCATCAGTCACTGGGTGAGAAAACAGAGACGGAAAGTGGCCAAGGGACCTGCTGGTCTCGTCCATGCATTTTTAAGGCATATTTTGCAGGAAGGGTGTGCTCCCACGTGGCTCCTTTTGGTGGAGCCGGCCGAGCTCCCCGTGGTCCCGGCTGCAACTCCCTGGGTGTGCAGGAGAGCAGCGGGAAGGGGGGAGAGAAGAAGGTGGAAGAGGGACTTGCTGACATTTATTTGGTTTGTGCATCGGACTAAAGCATCGCTTCCTCCTTCGGCTCTCTGGCTCCAACAGGCCCTGGTGCTGGATGGGGAGGGGTTTGTCTCCCTTGGAAGTGACACCCCAGTGACACCAGAGGAGGAGGAGGAGGATGGACAGCTGCAAGGTTCAACAAGCTCCATCCGTGGCCTGCTTGAAAAAGGCAATTATTAGCTGTAAACCTCTGTTGTGACATATAGAAAACCGGGGAGACGAGCGGGAGATCGATCAAGTTTGAATCCTGGTGAGAGTTCTCCTTAGAAAAACGGTTAGAGAGGGAAAAAAAAACAAAACCAAAAGGTGGCTTTGAAATCAAAACTGTCCCGAGAAAGAGCGTTTTTCTGCTAGTTAAGAGCCTTTTAACTAGAAGAACTTTTTTTTGTGTGTTTCCTCCTTTACAAACGTAGTGCATCTGCAATCTCTGGGAATTATGGTCTGTCTGGAAAAGGGGCTGTGCTGGGGCTACGGAGAGGCCGCCGGTGGCCGCGGGGCGCGCGGGGAGCGGCGTCACATGTGCGCTTCGGAGGCCGGGCAGCCCGGCAGCAGCTCCCCGTTCACCACGGCCTCCGACACCAGCATCTTGTCTTTGCCGGAATCCAGGCGCTGCTTCTTCAGCATCCTCTGGTGGACCAGCGGCACCACGGAGAGCACCAGGCCGCCGATGATGGGGGGGACTCCGGCGAAGTAAAAGGCCGCGTCGTAATTCCCAAAATAATCGTTGAGGTATCCTGGAAGAGAAGAACAACGGGGTGGGTTAGAGCCACACCGGTCCAAGCCCTCATTAGTCTAATGACTGGCTGGTTTCCTCCTTCCCGTGAGAGCGGCAGCTTGCGTCAACCGCCAGATTTGGGGAGATTTGGGACTTTAAAATAATCTCTTTTTTTTTTTTTTTTTTTCCACTGCATTTCTTGAAGGTTTTTATGCCCTGGATTGAAGGATGTGTGCAGCCAACATTGTGTACCAAGAAGCCAAGAAGAAAACCCTCAACCATCCTTCCTGTTTAACCAGAACAGGACACAATCGGACACATCCCAGACAATCCCAAATACAAGCTGAGACGCGTTAAACCAAACACTTCAGGTGGCTCTTCCCAGAGGCTTGCCAGCCAGGAGACAATGGGAAAAGTGGGCAGGGGTTGTTCCTCTGCAGACTGTCTCCATCTGGAAGCCCTGCTTTGCCTACAGATATTTTATCTATGCTGCCAGTCACAAACAACAGTTGAGCCCTTAAAACCCAACGAGGTTCTGCATTTGTTCGTTTGGCAAGTTCCAACACAGCCAGATATCCTTGGAGAATAACACATGGCCATTGATCAGCACTGGAAAATCCCTCTGAGTTTCTCCTGCATAGACACTTCCCTGGGGGTTCAGTCAATGAAATGGGCCCCTTCACCCAGCAAGTCCAATGCAGGGGGTCCTGCAGCAGCACCCTCACAGTCAGGGTCTTCAGCCCCCAAGTTCCTTCACAAGGGTGTTAAACTGAACTTTGCTGCCAGAAGCAGAAAGACCAGAGGAGTTTATCCAGCTTTAGCTTGGTGCTTGCTGATGCAGACATTCTGCTGTTCAGGGGTAGCTCTGGCAAAGCGCTCGCTGCTGAGGGTGTTGGAGTTATTGCTCTGCTCAAACACAGACATAAATCTTGTGGAGCTCAGGTGTCTCCATCTCTAACTTTGAATCAATCCTAGAAAACTAATATCTGCCAATTTTTAGCTCATCTTCAAGCAGAAATCAAGTTCATGTGACCTTGGTTCACTGTTCCCCCAGTGGTCACCTTTGGAGAAAGGCCCCGAGACACTACAGGACACAGCATGGAGTGGTGCCACACCCATGCTTCAACCCCCCTGTGACATGATAAGCCAGAAAAACTTCACACCGTGAGTCCTGTCTCACGCCAAAGTACCCCCAGGGGTGAAAGCTGCTCCCAGCATGTCCCTCCCAGAGCTGCTCCAGGTCCGGCACCGCGGCGCTACCAACCTGCTATGGGTGTGCCCGCGGTCATGGGCACGGCCATCAGCCCCATGAGGTACCCGATGGCCTGGGACGCCTGCATGGGCCCCACCAGCTCGAAGGCGATGGGGGCCATGATGGTGGTGAAGAGGCCGTCGCAGAGGCCGAGGAAGAGGCAGATGACAATGACGCCCTCAAAGCCTTGGCACTGGGGGATCATCATGCACAGGATGCCCAACAGCATGAAGGACGCAACCTGGGGAGGAAAAAGTGGGCGTGAGGAGGGGGCATGTGCAGCAGGAAGAGTCATGAAGGTGACACTGAACAGGTCAACGTCATTGCTCTCTCCTTCGGACCCAGCAATGCCATCCATCCGCTGCGCCCGTCTCAGAGAGGCCCTTAAGAGTAACCTTTTAAGAAGGGTTAAGAAGGATTAGCTGCTGGATTAGCTGCTAGATTTCAGCAGTTTGTTCTTCAAAAACCACAGGAAGGTGAGAGGGTGTCAGTAGTTTGGGAAGAGGTGGTACCATGGACTTTTGTTGCTGAATGGACACTGGACGAGTGTGTAACTTCCCTTTCACATTTCTGCAGTGAATTTTCACTGCTCACAGCAAATAAGGCTGTTATAAAATAATCAGTAAAGGGTTTGCACTCTGTCACTGACCAGATTAAGCAGATCAACGTAGAGATGCCATTCCCTGACCCGTGGTTGTTGGCCAGCAGCTACGAGAGGGTTGGACACAACGTACCTGCAGGTAAATCTTCTTCAGCCCGGGGATGCAGTCGCCAATGCGGCCTGAAACCAAGCGCCCCAGCCCCGCCATGGCTCCGAGGCAAACCAGGAGGATCCAGTCCTTTTTGGTCTCTTGAAATCGCTTCTCCACGTATTTTACCTGCAATGGAGGGAAGGACACAAGGATGTGATGCCTCGGTAAAGTTGATTCCTGTCATCTCCCCAAAGGGGATGAGATTTCCCGCAGCTGGCTCATGTTTTTGGGGGTGATTGTGTGACTCTCGTGTCCTCACCGCTCAGACCTGCACACTCCACCTCTGCCCGCCCCAAACCCAACAGGCCCTTCCTCTCCTGTTACCGATGCTTGTCCTCAGGAGCTGTGGGGAGCAGCTGCTCTGCCCACCCTGGCTCAGAGGACACATAGAGGCATTAAAAGGCTGTATCCTCTCATCACTATTCCCATTTACAGGATGTGCAGCAGCTTCTTGGCCTCGAGGCTTTTGGTGCCTCTGCCCCTACTGCCCATCCCCACCCTGCCACCTCCTCCTCCTTGCAGGAGCCAGGGATCTCCCTCCCCTTCCAGTCCCAGCCAAGGCTCTTACCAGGTTCATGTAAGGTACGAGGTATCCCAGGACAGCAGTGGCGATCCCAAAGGCCCAAATCCGATAGGTCTTTCTCCGGAAAACCCTCAAGTTGAAATACTTGCGGGTCTGGGCCCAGCACTGCTGCCGCACGCTCCGGCTGCCCAGCTTGTCCTGCCCGTCGTGCTGAGAGTCGCAGGAAGGCGGCAGGATGGGCCGGTAGGTCATGGACAAGAAGATCTGGATGAGCATTAAGGCACTGAGTACTTGGAAAGTATGTGCCAGCCCAATGGCCTTCCCCACCATCTTCAGGAAGAAGGGCAGTGGCACCGAGATGAGGCAGCTGCCCCCGGCCACGACGCCGTTGGCCAAGCCCAGGCGGCGCTTGAAGTAGTGACCAAGGATGACCAGAGAGGGCTGGAAGGCGAAGGAGCTGCCACAGCCAAAGAGGATCCCATACGTGAAATAACGAACTTCCAGAGACCTAGTGGGGGAGAAAAAAACACGTGGAGCTGGTGACGTTCAGGTGACGGAGGTACAGAAGGTCAGGAAACCTCCTGCCCCGTGCTCTTGCAAAGCAGGGTGTCAGGGCACAGGTCTCACGTACCACAGGTGCTACACAGAAGGTCTGACCCCAAGGAGATTACTCCCTAGCCAAAGCAAGGATTATCCTCACTTCACAGCCGGCACATCAAATCTTCGGGAAAATGGAGTTTAGCTGGGGAGAGCTTTCTGCCACCAGGAGAAGCGGCAGCCAACCTGCCCTCCTTGGGAAGCTGACGTAACTTCAATGGTTTTTAAATTACAGCAAACAAGATTTTCTTAGGTAGGAAGGGTGGCCTATTTTTAGCCAGAAATCCCTTTTATTTTTCCACTGAAAGGACTAATTCAAAACATTCTGCACCCAGTGTTTGAAAGCACCAACCCTGCTGGTTATTAGACACGTAGGAAGGAAACGTGTTTCTGCCCAAGCTCCAGGATGGTTAATTAAGTTGCTCTTCTTTAAGCTCCTCTGGGAGCTTAAATTAGACAGTTAATAGATCTGATTTGTACCTTACATTGGTGGCTGCACTCGAGGAGGGAGTGAAGTGGCTGCTCTGTAGAGCAGATGGAGAGTCCTGAGAGCCCTTGGAAGGAGCTGCTTCCCAATTGCCAGACTAATTGTCCCAACAGAAGCCTCTGAGAAAGGAGCCTGTGCTCCTGTTGTGTTTGTCTCCAGATGAAGGATAGTTTTTATTCATCACTGGGCATCACATCTAACTGCAAAGTTTGGATGCCACGAGACACTGCCGGGGAGGAGAGCACGACAGAGGCCTCGGGGTGGCTCACAGTGCCCAGCCCTCCTGTGCAATGCTGAGTGCTGCTCATGGAGCAAGCGGGCAGACGGTAGCCCACATCTAACAGAGCAGCTGGGAGCTGGGAAAACCTTTACAAGCACATCATTCCTTCCATTACAAGCTCGTTTCTTCAGCCTGCCAAGCGGAAAGCAGAACACGCTTGCTGTGCCCGACGGCTCCAAGACAAATGACTGTCAGGAAAGGCACTTTCCAGCTACTCCAGAATGAAACCACATCAGAAGCCCCCTCTCTGGGAGCCAGGGAAGCAGCTGGGCCATGCAGGCTGTCTCCGACCTCCCACGCACCAGCGCTGGCCATCTCGGCTGGGTCACACCAGCCCCGGTGCCGCAGCTAAGCCGACGTGTCGGATCAGTGCAGACAAATGCCCCGGTTCCCATCTGCTCCCTGTTGATGCTAAGACACCCTTGCGTGAGCAGGGGCTCCTTCCAGCCCTGCTTCTTAGCTGGGATTTCCCAGCCTGCTTACTGGGAGTCAGCCAGCTGCTCTCCGGTGGGAAGGGCGGCATCATCTCCCTCGGATAACGAGGTTGCCCGTGGATAATGATGTCTCCTGGGACAAAGAGGTCTCCCTCCATCAGCTGCCTCTCTCTTACAGCTCTCAGTGGGAACAGCCCTGGTTCATCCCTGCTGGCAGAAGTTTGGGGAGTCCTATCTGCAGGATAAACTGGGCAGAAATTGTGGAGAGGAAGGAGAGGCAGATGAAGAGGGAGTCAACCAACCCTACAGAACACTTAGCTGTGCAGAGGAAGGCTAGGAGGGCATGTGGAGGCAGTCCTGCTGAACTGGCCATCATCTAAAGATGCTAAAACACCCCTCTTCACACTGGAGGGAAGGTGATGCCTTGTTTGGGATTCCTCTTTTGTTGAGGGCATGCAAGATCTCTGGTGGTTTGAGCTGATTAGAACTGCAGGAGACACCCCTGTGCAAGGCAGCAGAGAGGAAAAGCCTCGCCTCAACCCCATCCAGCCTTCCCCAGAGCTCAGCATTTCAGCATATTTGGTTTCTTTCATGGTTTTTGTACCAAACTCCCAACGTTTTGAGAGCAGGAGGCCCTGAGCTGGGTGCTGGAGTCCTGCTGTGCAGGCTTGGTGGCTCAGAGGGGGTTTGTATCAGCTTGGTGTAGTGCTGGGAACTGCTGCTCCTCTGTTTGGAAAAAACCAAACCCATTTCAGAGGAACCAGGAGGTAAAGGGAAGGTGAGCCTTGCCACAGACCTTCCCTCAGCCCACCAAACCCGGGCTGTGTCACTCTGAACCGGTGCCTGCAGCCAAGCCAGCACTGGAGGTTCATCTCCAGCTGTGGTGGGGGGAGCTGACAAGGGGGATCAGAAAAAGGCTTCTCCATTGTTCTGGGCGAGCAGCAGGCACCGGCTCGGAATTTCAGGAGCAGCCTTCAGCACCCGGCTGGAGCAGTGCCAAGCCCCGCAGCCTTCCTGCTCTTCCCCCGGCTCCGCTCGGCTGCGCCGGCACAGCTTCTCTGCCCCGGTCCAGTTGCAGAGGGGCTCCCTTCTCCCTTAAAAGGGAGCCAAAGGAACGTGATCCAAGAGTGAGAGGCAGGAAATGGGGATTTCAGTTCTGCAGCTCTCCTGGAAATAATATTCCTCTCTGCCTGTGCTGTTGGATTTTCTTCTCAAGCCCAACACAACCAGCCACTCCCAGTGGCCGTGCTCCCATCAGCCCTTTTCCTTTGCACAAACGTTGTACAACCTCTGTTGATTAGAAGGAAAGCAGGATTGCATGGGAAGCTCCTGTGATCTGCATTGCCAGGGCACACCTTCCTTAAGGACCCACTGCACTCTCTCTGATTGCTGTTATCTTTGGGAACACAAGGCGGTGGCACCTGCGAGGAAATCGCGCAGGGTGGTTCCTTCCACGCCGCTGCCTGAGACGGGTTTAGCGTCCCAAAAACCCCGGCTGTGATCAGCCACAGCCCCAGGGGGCTTTGGCCTTTGTTGCATCCCCACTGCCAGCGCAACGGGGGGCTCCTGCAGCCGAGGATTTGGGGATCCAGGGAACCAGGGCTGGGACAAGCCTGAGGGTCTCACTGAGCAGTGTGGGTGGGAGCTGGTGTCCTGCTCCCACTGGCTCCCCTGCAGGGTGGGCAGGAGGAGCACAGCTCAAGCAAGCAAGTCGCCTTCTGGAAAACCAGTGTGTATTTGCTGCAAAACCCCCACTTCTTGAAGCATTTTAATTAAAACAATATTGATTTTAACTGAAATCCAAGCCAAAGCAATGTTTTTATTCAGCAGAACTGAGGCAAGTGCTGCTTTGGAGGTGTCTCCATGGTGCCTCTGAGACTCTGTTTAACAAGTGTCACATAAATTATCCCAAAGGTGACCTTTTTTTGCTCCCTCAAAGATGCCAGCGTCTGGGTTGGAAAGACACACAGGTACACCTGCCATTTAAATGCACATCAGCCAGTGCCTGCCAGCAGAAATTCATGGCATGGGATCAGGGATGGAAAAAGAGGAACAGCAATGGCCCTGTGCTGCTGCAGACGCCTGAGCCCGAACAGGAACACCACAAACTGCTCCAGATCCTGTCCACGTCCCCCTCCCTGTCTGCCCTGCACAGAAACTCCCTCTTAGGCATAATCCATCAAATATTATTTTAGGTATGAATTTGCTTTCAGTACCAAATGTGAAAATGGTTGCAAAGGAGAACAGTTTTCTCTGTGAGTGCCTCTTTGGAGCTGCCCATGACAGGAACATCGACCTTTACTCCCTCTTTTGAAGATCAAATGAAGGACCTGAGGGCTGAAATCCCATAAAATACAGTCCCTTGCTCAGGTAAAATTTGCTTTTTTTTTTTTTTTTTTTTTTTTTTTTTTTTTAATAAGGGCAAAAGAGCAACTTGGTTCAATTTGTAAAGAAACAGGTTGAGCACACATGGGCTGTGTAGGGATGCCAGGGCACCTCTCAGCTGGCTGGGAACCACCTGCTTTGCCCCCAAAGGCAGCAGCAGTGTGTTGGCAGGGGGGATTGCAGGGAGAAGGGAGGAAGAAGAGCTCTCCAGGGAGCTGTGTGCCCTCTCCCCAGCCTTACTTGGTGAAGGAGCTGCAGAGGAGCCCGATGAAGGCGATGGCAGCTCCCATGGCTGCCGTGGTCCTGCAGCCAAGACGGTCGGTGAAGATGCTGACGATGGGAGAGCAGAAAAAAATCATGCCCATGGCCAAGGAGCCGACCCATGCTGGGGAGAGAGAGAAGAGAGGTCATGGTCAGGGTGGGACATCAAACAGGGGGGGCACAAACAGAGACTGACTCCAGCCTTGACGGCAGAGAGGCAGCCCCATCAGACTGTTAATTAACAGTGAAGTCATCGATAACACAGGCACCACTTGTGCTGCCCAACGGCATCGTGGACGGGGCAGAGTTGGAGGAGTGGACAAACTGTCCTTGCATTCCTCTCCACTGGGTTCATATGTGCCCCAGGGAGTGCACTGAGCTTCCAACACTTTTTCCTAACACCCTGTGCTGTGTGTGTGATGATGCCCCCACTGGTGCCCCTTCCATCAGGGCATCTCCAGGCCAAAAGCTTCCCAAGCTCCTCAGAACCCTCTGCTCCCCCACTTTGGCTAGGAAGAGTTTCCCATCCTGAGTCACAGCTCTGCATTCCCAGGTACCACACTCATCCATCCCTGCTCTCCAGCATGAGATCTCCTCGCCTCCCCCTCGCCCCCCCTTCAGTGACGAGTCCTTGTTGCAGCTGAGCTGATGGACACATGTGGTGATACCAGATTAGATTAAACCCCTGGCCCTGCCAGGTGATGCCCAGTCAGGACCATTCCCTCATGTCTCCTTCCAGCCAACTCTGGAGAAAACCACTGCCTGTCTGCCTGTCTTTTCGCAGAAACTTTTATTATTCATGGGTTATTTCAGCCCATCATGGAATCATGGAATTGTTACAGTTGGAAAAGTCCTCTAAGATCTTTGAGTCCTCCCATTCCCCCAGTATTGCCAAACCCAGCACTTAACCATGTCCCCAAGTGCCACACCTGCATGGCTTTTAAATCCCCCCTCAGGGACAATGATTCCATCAGTGCCCTGGGCAGCTGTGCCAGGGCTTAACCATCCTTTCAAGGAAGAAGTTTTTCCCAACATCCAGCCTAAACCTCTCCTGGCACAGCTTGAGGCCATTTCCTCTTGTCCATCGTTCTCCCCCTGCCCTCCACCTTCCCTTCTTAATGGTTTATGTGACTATTTTGGGGAGGAAAGGCAACATTTCAAGAAAAGCACTGTGGTAAGGAAAAAAATTTAAACTCTTCCAGGTTTGATGACAAGGGGTCCCCTCGTCGGAGTGAGGGGCAGGGCAGAATGGGCAGGTGGACAAGGGGCCTCCAGCCCCACTCAGCCCAAGTGGGGAGACCCCCTGAAGCCCCTCCCAGCTCCAGGCCTTGGCTCTGGGCTGTCGAGCACAGCCCCAGGACACGTGTTCCTTCCTTTTTTTGTACCTCTTTCAGGGTTGTTTTTTTTGAACCCAAACGAGGGCTCTGCAAACCTTTTCAGCACAGCCCCTCACAAAAACACCCCGTCCTTCCAGAGCCCTGAGATCTTCAGAAAATAGCCAGGTCCCTATTAAAAGCAAATCCCAGCTACGGAACAGCCTCTCCAACCTCCGCCTTTCAAAAAGGACCACACAAAGAAGCCCTCCCCAGCCTGGGAAGAGCTGACCCTTCCAAATTAATTATAAGTTCACAAGGACCCAATTTACTTCGGAATCTCCTTTAATAAATGCAGAGTGGAGCAATAAAATGAAAAGCAAGGGCCGGGCGGGAACCTCGTGGGACCGGCTGGGCCCTTGTCTCGACACCAGGCGAAAAGAAGGGCGAGGGAGAGGGAGAGGACCCCCCTCTCCGACTGATTTTCTTGGTTATAAACACAAGGCACAGTGTAATGAAAGTCCTTCTAATAGGATTAGGTGGCACGGAGCCAAGGAGCCGTCCAAAACAACTCCGAGAGGGGGTGAGGGGTGGGAGCAACGCCAGGATGGGAAAGGCTCGTTAAATTGGATAATATACTTCCAGAAATGTTCCTTCTACTCCAGCCAAGGCAGTAAAACGTTAGATGGCCCCGTCATGTTTGAAGTTTGTTATTTTTGGAAATTACTTTAAGAAACGCGGAAATAAAAGCATAAAGCAAAGTATTAAATTTAAAGGGCCAGATTCTGATCTTAATAACCCAGGGATTTACATGCAAATAAGCAGGATCAATCTCTGGCCCCAAAAATGCACACTCACCTGCAGAGATCAAAGCAAACCCGGGGTGGGAGGCTCAGCAACGGGTGCTTCAAAGCTCCTCCAGCTTTGGGTTTGTAAGGAGGAGATATCGCTCAATTAAAATCGGTAAACACACCAAAAAAAAAAAAAAAAAAAAAAAAAAAAAAAAAAAAAAAAAAAAAAAAAAAAAAAAAAAAAAGAGTCCTGTGGCAAATTGCTCTACCTTACAGAAAGGGCTTACCACAAGCAATGAATAAAAATAGGCTTGGGGAAGAACATCAAGTTAAAATTAGTAAGAACAATAGCCTCACTTCCAGAGCGGGGTTTTGTCTTCCCAGCGCTTCCCAGCGAAGCCCCGGGAAGCCGGGAGGGCTGGGCGAGCTCCAGCGCTGGAAGGAAACCTCGGCAAAATCTGGGAGATCAGGAGAAAGCCGCCTCATTCCCAGCTCTGATCCTGGTGCGATTCACACCAAAACACCCCCGGAGAGGGGGGTTACACAACTTTTTACCCCCTGCTTTATTCCCACCGTGGTGCCAGTGATCTCCATCCATCTGGGTCTGGGTGAGGCTGGAGGAAAGTCACGGCAGAAAAACAGAGGTTGGGAAAAAAGCAGAGATCAGGTGAAGCATGGCCCCAAACCTGCCCCTTTGGACATGGAGCTGCAGTCCCTGGATCCACTCCAAGGGATGAAGGTTTATTTCTGGCAATCTGTGTAAGTGGTATTGAAGTTTCTCCCGGACTTTCCTGGATGTGAAGGGCAGAGGCAGCCTTTGCTCCAGTGGAAAGCAGATGGGGTTTAACCACCTTTATTTCGACAACTCCTCCAAAGCTGGAGAAGTTATGACTTGATTTAAAGCCCACAGGAGAAAAAGGGAGGAATCTTTGCTTGTGATTTCCACAGGGATTTGGATGAGATGGTTAATTCCCAGCCCTGCCACACCTCCAACCCTCTGTGGCTGATAACCTGGGCGAGATATCGAAGCACAGACAAGCCCCCACAGGAGCCACGGAGCCTTATCAAGCAGCGAGGTGCAATCAGGCAGATCCTAAAAGAAAGGATGGACCAAATCCAGCTGAGGATGGGGCTGGAAGGAGCTCAAGAGCTGCCAGAACTTTGACAGGAATCGGGTTAAGACTTGATTGTCTTTCAAGGTGCCATGAGTCCAACCATCTCCTGGGAGCACCAGCTGAAGGGACTGGTTTTGGAGCTGCCCAGCTGGGTGCTGGGTGAAAACCGGTCTGGTGACACCCAAGAAACATTCTCTCCAAGGGATGCCTTGACAGAAACACAAAATCCTTCAGAAACTACATTTTTAGCTTAAGGGGATAAAAAAAAAAAAAAAAAAAGGCATTTTAAGCACTCTGCTTTTGGTGAGGGGGAAATGGAGAGGACTTCTGATTTGGGGGCTGGGGGTATTAGAGGTGACTCAAGGCTCACTGTCCCTCCCTGGTAATCATTCCCACCCTGCTCCTCCTGGAGGCAATGGAACAGCAGCTGGGGTGTCCCTGGTACATAACCCCCACTCCTCACTGCTCCTTGAGGGGGCTGGGGGACAGCAACAACCTAAGCTGCCATCCCAGCCCAGGCCACCCCCAGCCCTGTCTTCCCCCAGAGCTGATGGGACCTTCCTGGTGGTCCTGGGATGTTCTGGGGTACAGGAAGAGCCCAGCGTGGGGCTGGAGCAGAGAGGGTGACCAAGGAGAGTGTTCTACCAGCAGCTCTCACACAGGGCAAAGCTCCAGCTAAAGCTCCACAGATTGTTCCTTCCCACCTTGGCTTAACAAAGGCAGCCACAACTGGTGGCCTGTGGCTGGTCCAAAGCAATGTGCCCTTCACCATGGACAAGGAACACAATGGCTGAAGATCTCCAAGGGGAAAAGTGATTCAGTGGTGTAGGAAAACACAGAATCAGAATGGTGTGGGCTGGAAGAGACCTTGAAGATCATTTAATTCCAAACTCCCTGCCACGGGCAGGAAGATCTCCAACAAGACCAGGTTGCTCCAAGCCCTGTCCAACTTCATCTTGAACACTTCCAGCTGTTCCGAGTAACATGGCCAAGGTGATCCATCCTCCCCAACACTGCTCACTCTGGGCTCAAGGCAGAGTGAAAGCTGGGGAGGTGACCCACTTGCCCACCAACCCATTTTCCAGCCAGCCCAACACCACCAAGTTGTGCCCACAGCAGAGGAGCTCTGGGACCAGGCTGTGGCCACCAGGTCTGCTCCTGCCAGCAGGTGACAAGGCTGCTGGGGACCCTGTGGCAGAGGACAACTGGCATGTGGGGGCCAGGGGGCTCAGCCCCCCCTGCAATGGGGCTGGTGATGCCTGTGAGGGCTGTGAGCACCATGTCTGCATGTTCATGGCAGCAAGAGGTGGGCAGGGCCCCCAGGGTCAGTACAGGTGGGTCCCACATGCCGGACACCAGGCCAGCTTTCTTTCCAGCAAGACCAGGATGAAAAACTCCTTCATCACTGGCACTTCTCTAAGCAGAAAAGGGTTTCTGGGAGCAGAACAAGGTGGGAGCAGGAAGGTGAGAAACAACAGAAGAAAATCTCACCACTGAGACACAGACCCAAGCCCCGCCGGTGCTGAGCTCATTGTTCCAAACAGCACCATTAAAAAATCCTACTGTGTAGCACTTGTGGCCAAGCCTATTTGTTCCTTTAACACCGAATCTCCAGGGAGAGAGAAGGAAGGGACGTCGCTCTCAGCTGTGCTTTCCCGCTGACCCAAATACCCCGGGCCGGAGGGATCAAGGGCCAGGAGGTGACCTCAGATCCGCCGCTGGAGGAAGTGTCTTCCCTCGCTTCCCGCGGCTTCTCCCGCTCGCGCCGCGCAGCTGGGACAGGGACACGCAGGGTCACCTTCCCCAGCACCTGGCGCTTCTCCGAGGAGAGCTGGGGGAGGTAACTCACATCCTCCTCCCCACCTGCGCTGCTGCTCCAAGGAATAAATGATTTTTGGGCTTGCTCCAGAGACAGGGAAGCTCTGCCGGTGTGACAAACCTCGTCACGCACCTTCAAAACCCTCCCCAGCCCTACCTGGCTCCGTTTTTGGGTGGCCTGGGAGCCTGAACAACCCTGTGGCCCTTCCCAGGAGGACGCTGTGGGGGGGGGGCAGCCGGCTGTCCCCCCCTCTGTGGGGCTCCTGCAGCACATCTGCACTGAGGACCGAGCAGCTGTTTCATCTTGTGCCCTTGGAGAGCCATTTGCGTCATCCTCTGCTCGCTCAAAGTGAAGCCTGAAACGCTCCCAACGGCTCAGCCCCATGTGCTCATCACCCCCTGCGGGCCCAGCCTGTCCCAGGGTTGGATGGTCAAGGCTTAAATAAAATCAGATGCAAAAGTCACATCTGAGGAGGCCACCACAATGCACATGGAAAACTGAGCTAAAGAGCAGCAAAAAGAAGTGAAAGAGTCCCAAACCAAAGCTGGGGAACGCCAAACAGAAGCTGGGGAACACTAAACAGAAGATGAAGAGCCAAAACCAGAATCTCTGAAACCCCAAATTAAAGCTGGGGAGCACCAAACTGAAACTGGACAGCATCAAGCCAAAGCTGAGGAGCCACAAACTGAGGCTGGGGAGCACCAAACTGAAGATGACAAGCCCCAAACTGAAGTCGAGGAACCCCAAACTGAAGTTGTGGAGCCCCAAACTGAAGCTGTGGAGTCCCAAATTGAAGCTGAAGAGCCCCAAATGGAAAGTGAGGAGTACCAAACCGATGCTGAGGCACAGCAAACTGATGCTGAGAAGCACCAAACCAGTGCTGAGGAGCCCCAAACCGAAGCTGAGGAGCCCCAGCTCAGAGCTGGGGAGCACCACAGTGAAGCAGACGGGCTCCTCTGGACGGAGGTGGGGCCGTGTGGTGGCAGCCACTGTGCATCACGTGCAGCTAAAAGCCAGTTAAACTCATTAATTGTATAGCAAGCCCTGCTTGGTACCATACCCTAAAGCTTCAGAACAAAGTCCTCCTTTATCAGGTTTGGCTGACTTCTCCCCCCCTCCCTTCTTTTGAAAACAATTCCACAACAGCCTGAAAATTGGAATAAATGGAATTATTCAGAGGAATTATTCAAGGCCGGGTCTGACTAAAGACCCTTTCAGTGCCGTGTTCATGGCAGTATTAGGACAGAGAAAGGAAAAAAGTGAATGTTGGAGAAGTGGCATCTACTGTCCCGTGGCCATGGACAAGGCAACACCTTCCCAGAGACCAGACCCAGCAAGTCTCCATTCAGTCTTTGTCTTAGCAGAGTTTCAGAATACTGATTTTTAACTGGTTCACAAGCACAGGGCCCTGGAGCAGAGCAGGTTAGGAATGTGCTTTGCTTTATAAACCCCATCACACCTCTCCTGATCGTGCCTCTCTGCCTTCCCTTCCTCTCAGGGATGCAGGGGACTTTCAAGAGATGATGCCCAGGCCACCTCCTGTAACCACTAAGTGACAGATACCAGCTTATGTGAGAGCAAAGTCCCAAAATGAGCAGCCCTGCGGCCACGCTAAGTAGAGATGGAGACAAATCTGTGGTTTGGCTTGGCAGGAGCAGGAGCGGAGTGTTTGCCTGAGGTTCATGCGCTCAACATCTTGGAGAAGATCAGCCCCAGCCTTATTTTGCATCATTTCTTTCCAAAACCATAAAATTCGACCCTGGCTGAAGCAAAATGGCGTTAGAGCTTGTTTCTGAACTGCATCATGTCCTCCCCATCCACAGCCTCAGCCTCGAAGGCTCCAGAGCTGGTCCAGAAATGCAAATTCCTGTGAAACCCATCCAAAAGCAACAAGGCAGCATGTGCTCTGCAGCTGAAACCCACCATGTGCCCAGGCTGGATTTTAATTCCCAGAGCTCCACTCCACAGGCCAGGAAGGTTTTTATTCTCTGTGTTGCCTCTGGCTTGCAATTCTTGAGGGATGATTCACCTACCACACACTAAAGTTGCCCAACAAACAGGAGCCACGGTCGCAACTACTTCTCAACATGGGCTGTGTCCCGTCCAGACGTCTCTCCATGACCCACACTCTCAGGGAGGTTGGGGATCTTGTTATTCCAAGCTCTCCTGATGTTGGGTGGCTCCAAAGGATGTTGGGTTGGACCACATTTGCCTGTGTCCCATCTCCCTGGGCGAGAGCCCAGGACTCTCTTGGCGTTCAGCTGCTGTTGGGCAAAACCAGTGCCCTCCTGCAGCTCCTGGCCAAATGAACTGGCAAAGACTCTTTGGTACTGGAGGGAACAAACCAAATCCCCTGGGTGAGCATCCCCCCCTTCCACTGTGCTGTCAAACACCTCGCCAGCCCCTGACTGCATTTTCATCCAGCAATTTTACGAAAAACAGAAAAGTTCCATTTTAATTGGTGAAAATTCCCTCCTCCCACCCGTGGAGCACCAATCTGTAATTAGCCTTTCATGTAAAACGATGTTTATTCCTGACAGGGTTTGTCTTGGCACAAACATGCCCTCTGAAATGCGCACACATTTGAAGACTCAGACCCTGCATTTAATTCTCTATCTGCTTGTTAATCCTCATTGTTCCCAAGCCCCTTTTCAAAACACACCCACAGGGAGAAGAAAGTATTTTTTTATATATGCACAAAGCCCCCTTCCAGCATCAGGACACCAGCAGCGAGCGCGGCACCGGCCCAGGGTCCAGCCGTGCCCCAGCTCCCAGCGCTCACCCCAACTCCCAGTGCCAAAACCAGGACTCCTTCCTCCTGATTTTTTCCATCTTTCCTCTTTTTTTCTTTTTATTTTAATATACAGTCCTTCTCCCCAGCTGTGACGCCCCTGCAACACAACAAACTCCTCCAAAGGGTGGGAGCCCTGGGGTGGGAGGGTGAGGAAAACATGGTGGGGAAACCACCAACTGCCCCCAGCCCCGTTCTGGAGAACCTTCCTTCAACAGTGGGAGCTAGAATCCACGTTTCATGATTCCTGGGCTCAATTTGGAGCGATTTGGGATTTAGACTCTCCCAGAATGCAGCAGCCACATCTCCCAGCACAGCAGCTTGAGGCTGGACCAGCAGCCCTTGGGGACCTCCCAACTGGGACTGGGTGACCAAAGCAGCCCAGATCCTTCCCCTCAGTGCAGCTCCAAGCACAGACAGCAGCACGGGGCCCATGGGGGTGAGCAGTGAGAGCAGGGGGGTCCTGAGTGGTTGCCAGAGGCTGCTCCAGGTTGTCCCACTTCCAACAGGGCAAGAAACACAGTGTCCACCTTACAAAATGAAAGGGAGAGCAAAGGGTCAGGGTTAGGGTCAGGGTTAGCATTTGGGTCAGGGGAAATATTAGGGTCAGGATTAGGGTTTGAGTTAGGGACTGGGTGAGGGTTAGGGTTTGGGTTAGGGTCAAGGGTGTAGGTATGGGTTTGGGTTAGGGTCAGGCTGAGGATTGGTGTTTCTGTGAGGGTTAGGATTTGGATTTTGGTGAGGTTCAAGGTCAGGCGTAGGATCAAAGGCAAGGTGATGACTGGGGTTTGGGTTAGGGTCTGGGTCAGGGTTAGGATTTGGGTTAGAATTTGGAGTACGGCCAAGGTCTGTGTCAGGAGGCCCAGTTCTCCCCACTCCAACACACCCTGGTGGGTTGGAATTCCCTCCAGGCCCCATGTGCTGGTTCCTCATGGTGTGATTTTGGGGAACAGTTCCCATTGCTGTCTCCAGGCAGGTCCCAGAGCAGATGGCAATGATTAACCCTGGTGGGACGCTGTGGGTCAGCCGTGGCCCCAGACACGTGCAGGCTGCTGCCTGTCCAGAACTGTCAGCCTTTGGAAAAGCCACGACCTGACCAAACTTCACCAGGCTTTGACTATGATTAACCATCTCCAGTCACTGCACAAGGGCACAAAGCCTGGGAACAGCTCAGCACTCACACCCTGACACGGCCATTGTCTCATCCCCAACAGGACCCCCAAAGGTGACCCCCCTTCTCTTCCCCCAGCCCCAGAATGTGTCATCTCCTCTGAATCCCCACTATGGCCACTTCATGTAAGTCACAGACTTATTCTTGTAACCAGTTCTTGTGGCCACAGATGGCTGGGAGGACAGTGCAGCTGGGGGACCAGGCTGGTGCAGCTTCAGGGATTTGCCCCAGTGCTTCATCTCCTGTTTGCAAACAGGGCAGGGGGGATGGGAGAGGTCAGGGAGGGATGGAAGGGAGCAGGAGGGATGGAAATGGTCAGGGAGGGATGGAAGGGAGCAGGAGTGATGGAAGGGGAAGGTGCCTGTGAGGACACGAGCACTGGCGCCAGGACTGGGCCAGCAGCGCCAGGAGACGTGGCCAGCCAGGGCCGGCCACCACTTCCCAGTCTGCGATTCCAGATGAGTACTGCCACTTTTGGGGGGGCACCTGAGAGTCCCAAAGGGCAGGAGGATGACTCTGGGAGCACCTCAGCCCTGCCCTGCCAGCTCCCCGTGCGTGGGTGCCGTGGCTCTCCCCGGCCGGAGCAGCCTGGCTGTGACTGGGGCTGTGCCAGCCTGGGAGCACAGGGGGAGGCAGCACCACAGCTCATGGGCTGGGATGAGGGGCCACAGCCACCATGCCACAACCAGGGGCTCATCTCCCATCCAGGCACAGGATCCACGTGCATCCCTATGGATGCCAATGCCCAGCACAGCAGCCGGCAGCCCATCTCCGTCTGTGTGCTGATATTGTACCTGACACACGGCTGCAGGATGCCAAAAACACTCCAGGCTGAGAGCACCTGGGGCATCCCAACCCCTCGATGCCTCAGAGAGAAGGTGGGATGGCTCCTGGCCCCCGAGGGGAGGCAGGGTGAGTTCCCCTCCCGAAACGCTGCTGGTGGCCCGAGGTTGCTCCATCCTTGTGAAATCACTGGGCACTTTCTGGCTCCTCTGCCAACCCCCCTGAGCTGTGTTTGGGAACTCTCCTCCTTCTGTGGTGGGACTGGGGTGAGAAAGGATGCCTTTTCCAAGCTGAAAGAGACAGAAAAGTTTCCCTCTCTGCCAAATCTCTCCCCGAGCCATCTTCTGTTTCCTATTAACTGCGAGAATAAACCCTCCGGCCCAGGTCCACGCTCCTCCCACTGCAACTCCCATGGGCACTTGTCAACATCCCAGTAAAAAAAGGAGAATTAAACCCATGCAACCTGGCTGGCCCTGACCCAGGGACCTGCAGAGCAAGGGCTGGCGGCGGGTGGAAAACAACCCCCCTGCTCTGCTCTTACATCTCCCCCACAGAAACTTTTCAACTCCAGTTGCTGGCAGGAGCCAGGCTGATCCCAGCTGAATTCCTTCCACTTACCAGCAAATAAATAGCAGTTAAATGAAGGGAAAGAGAAAAACACCCTTTTTTTTCAAAGGGAAAACAAAGAAGTCGGCGAAAATAAATGAAGGCAAAATGTTGGTCTGGTCACAGGCTCACGAAGATCTTTTTTCCTCCCAGTTGGGTACTTGACAGCCTTCCCTTTCAGCTAATTAAGGGATACTCAGAAAGAAAAATAGTCCCAGCCCTTTGCCAGCCCTGAGCATTAAGGGGAGAGTCACAGCACGTTGGAGACCAAACCCAGCCCTGGCCACAGCTTCTCCACCCGCCCAGGCACCCAAACCACCGGTTTTTAGACAAATAGGTGCTGTCGCAGGACATTTATGGTCCTCTCCCAACCCTGGCAGATTTCGGCACAGACTTTTCTCCCAACTCTCTGGTTGTGGGCATCTCCAACCTTGGAATCATAGACTCATGGAACTGTTTAAGTTGGAAAAGCCCTCTAAGACCATTAAGTCCAACTGTTAACCCAGCACTGCCAAGCCCAGCACTAACCCATGTCCCCAAGTGCCACATCTACATGGCTTTTAAATCCCCTCCAGGATATATTATTTGTGTGTATCTATGCCTTCCCCTAGACAAGGGCTACTCTTCTTGCCCTCCAAGTATTTCTCTCAACCAACGCCTCCCTTGCTGTAAAATCTCCAAGTATCACTTTGCAACCTGTCCCTCACTGGACAGAGGACACAGTTAATTACCTTGTTTTTTCACTTTTTGCCTTTATTTATTTATTTATTTATTTATTTATTTATTTATTTATTTATTTATTTTAGGAAGTTGAAGGCAGTGATGCACCTTCTGTCCTCTGGCAGGAACAACCCCAGACCCCAGCCCAGGTTTCAGCACTGAATGTCCTTCCCCCTCCTCTCCTCCACACCTCCCAGTCAGCCCAATCCTTTCCCATTATGTGGTGACACCTTCCACATCTCTCCTGGGGCTGCTCAACAATTAATGATCCATTGTCCCTCCCCCTCAGCACAGAGCACTGCCTGGCTCTGGTCACATTGCACCCCAAGTCTGCAAAGGCACCTCCCCAAAAAACCTACCCCGTGGGAGCTCTGCAGGGAGGGATGGCTCCTGTCACCCCCCACAGCTGTGTCACCCCAGCCCTGAGTTGGGGGGTCCTCACCATGACCCACTGTCCCCTGCTGTCTTTTGAAGGGGTGGGGATGGAGATGGGGATGGGGATGGCATGAAGTGCCAGGGCAGGGCCAGGTTGGGCCTCAGGAAAAGGTCCTTCCCCTAAAAGGTGGTTGGCACTGATCAGGCTCCCCAGGGCAGTGGGCAAGGCCCCAAACCTGTCTAAGAAGCATTTGGACAGCACTTCTTGGATGGGGGTGGGGATGCTGTGGAAAGAGCTAAAGCATCCTCCCCACAAACACCCCCAGCCCATAACCACCCCACTCCAAGCTCCAGATGGAAAAAATGCTGTGGCAACCTCAGCCTGAGCCCCTCTGGCACAAAAACCCCTAACGGGCGAGGGCTGGGGCGGCGGCGGTGCCTCCCCTATGGCACCACCCGAATATTACCAAAATATTTCAGATATGTGACTTATTTGCTTACACCCAGAACAGCCCCAGGTTCCCCGAAGACAAAGTCTGCCCAACACCAGACTATACACGGGGCTGGAAATATGAAAGGGAAAATCGTGGTGGCTGCTGCGGGCGCTTTCCGAGGCATCAGGCAGCTTTTAAGTTGTTTTGCCCCCAAGCTTCATTCACAAAGGAGATAACACCTCCCTGCCATGGCCCCTTCCATCTCAGCTCTTCTGCCACACTGCCATCTCCACCAGGCAGTCACGGGGCTCAGCCCCAGCCCAAACCCCCCGCAGCATGAGGGACACGAGGCAAAGACTGACCACAGTGATCCACTGGGGAGTCCCCTCCGTTGAGGGGATATCTTTAAAAATCAAAACAGATGAAGATAAGCCATTTTTAAACAGGTTGAGCAGCGCCCTGAGCAGGCACAGAGCTAGGGCAGCATCCTGGGCCGCCCCAGCTGTGTCCGTGCAGCAAAACAGTTCCATGGTGGAACATTTGGGCTTTTCTCCTGATGGCCATTGGGAAATTATTTTCCTCCTCCAGTGCTGGAGAGCTTCCCCTGGGTCTGCAGCACAGACAGAAGTGCCTTTGGCTAGTGCTCCTGAAACCTAATGATGGGGAAAAAGATCCCCAAATGACACAAGACTTGCGTATCATCGTTAAACCAGACACCCAGAGGCCAAACGAGGGGTAAAATATCCATGTGATTTTAATCTCTTGAAGCTTCCTTACATTAAAGACAACATTTGAAAACAACTGGATATCTCAGCAAAATAGAGCAGGCTGTAATTAAGCAAATCTGATCGCTGAAGGAAAGTGAAAAACAGCAATTTCTCATTTAATTATTTATTATTCCCCGGCAAGGAACAGGTTCCACCCCTTTGCCAACGGGCTGTCACTTTTGGCTGACCTGCTCTCATTTGAAAGTTTTTCAGACACCGGGTGGCTTCGGCCGCCGCCCACCCGTGCGGGGAAGGGCCAGCCCTGCCCTTTGGTGCTCGGGAAGGGTGGGGAAGAGCCGTGGCCGAGGCGTCGGGGTTCCCTGCGGGATGATCCCCGGCACCATCCCCAGCACCCCCGGGAGCCGGCCCCGGGGAACCCTCCAGCTCCTGCTGCTGCACCCTGAGCGGGGCTGGGTGACCCGTGCAGGTCTGTGCACACAGTGCCTGCTGCACACACATCTACATATATACATGTACATCAAGAGCCAGCCCCGCAGGGTTGAGCCCAGGTGACGGCCCCGGGCAGAGCTGGGGCTCCCTTGCAGCCACACGGTGTTTAACACGCCGAGGGGAACCGGGGACAGCCCGGGCCACTCCAAGGCCTCGGTAGCAAAGGGCTCTGAAGGCAGGTGAAACATTAATGTGCTTTTCTGGGGAAATGCCTTTGCTTTTTTGCTGCATCAAGGGCTTTGAAGTGGGAATAAACAAGGGGCAGGTTAATGAAGGCTTCTGCCGGTCACTGGGTAAGGTTTGGTGCTGCGGGTCAGGGTCACAAGCCACACATCCCACCTCTGTGGCTCTCTTCCTCCCCAGGGAAATACGGCATTCTGGGGTAGGGGAGGAATCACAGCGACCCTGTCCCTTCAGGTGCCAGGTGTGGTGCTGCTGTAGGGAACACGCCCCACAGTTCCCAGGTTTGTTTTCAAGTGCCTGAGCTCCAACTTCTGTAAAGCCCATCCGTGCCTGGGGGCAAAGGGGAAAGCAGGTGCAGAGTGGATTCAGCAGCGCAGAGCTGAAGCCTGACAGGATTTTGGGGTAAGGAGGGATGTGAGGGGCCGTGGGCAGCCCTGGAATGCAAACCCCCAAGCATGGGGTGGATCTCTGCTCTGCCCAGGTCCTATCCCTGGAGATGTGCTGGAGGACACCGTGACAGCCCTGGGGATGCTGTTCACAGAAGCATCATGAGACTGCTCGGCCTCTGAATGATCCTGGCATGGAGCGGTCCCTTCCCAAGGCAGCTGGGGCACACACGTGGTGGTGGCATTATGGACGGGCAGAGAAGGACAGGGGTGCTGGGAGCCAGGTATTTTGGTGGGTACCAGCAAAGAAGGGAGGACTGGTGAGACCAGGGTAAATCTGCACCATGGGGCTGAGTAAAGACAACCACAGCTCACTGCTGCCCACAGGCCCCTGCCCTGGGAAGGAAGGGTGCCCAAATCCAGGACTTGGGGAAATGGCAGGAAGATGAGTCAGGAGAGGTTTAGGTTGGGTCTCAGGAAAAGGTCCTTCCCCCAGAGGGTGGTTGGCACTGAACGGGCTCCCCAGGGCAGTGGGCACGGCCCCAAACCCATCTGAGTTTAAGAAGCCTTTGGATAACGCTCTCAGGGACAGGGGGGCATTGTTGGGGTGTCTGTGCAGGGCCAGGAGTTGAACTCGATAATCCTGATGGGTGCCTTCCAACCCTTCTGTGATTCTGTGATCCCAGCTGCTACATCTGAAGTTGTGGCAAAATGTCAAACCTTTTCTGCTGGCCAAGGACCAACTCCAAGCTGGGCTGCCTTGGGACTGGAACAGTAAACACAGCCGTGCTCCCTGCGGGTACCACAGGCAACCTGAGGCTGAAACTGTCCCCAGAAATGTCTCTGCTGTGGCAATGAGCAAGGACAGAGGCACTAGAGAGCAGCAGCTCAGGATGCAGGTCGCTGTGTGCATCCACCCCTCGGTGTGACCCGGCCACAAAGCTTCGGTGTGTCCAGGAGCCGGGAGGGGCACAGAGGTGGAAGAAACGGGGGGATGGAGGAGCCAAACCCCCACCAGTCAGGGCCTGGGGGCTCCTGTGCTGCTGCCAGTCCCAGCGGCCGCGGGCCAGTCGGGATCACGAGGAGTTTGCAGAGCCGGGGAGAGGCTCACTTTTGTCTCCAGTGCTAATGAGACTGATACCAGCTGCTTCTCGTTGAACCAGTCTGACCATCCGGCTGAGCCAAAACTGATTCATTCATAAGAAAATGGAAAAGGAGATCGACTCGTCACCAGCCCTGACTAATGGGGAACCCAGCCAACAACCTGCTGCTTCCACACCAGCCCCGCATCCTGCTTTTTTGGTTCCTCATCTTCCCAAATTCAAATGTTCGGCGGGAGCCTGAGCTTTGCCCCGGCACAGTTGGGTTATAAAGCAAGAGTTACCTGCTGCAAAAAGTCTCGGCTGGTGGCCAGGGCTGGAATCGCCCAGCAGTGCCTGACATTTTGTAATAGCTAATTCCTACTTCGGAAGCAGAGGCAGCATCATAACCCTCAGAGACATCGCTTTCTGTGCTGCTCTGCCTCGCGTCGTCTTCCCCGCGGCTTTTGGCTTAGTTTTTTCTCCTCCTTCCCTCTTCATCCAGCAATAAAAGCCTAAGCAACCACCTTCACAGAGCAGAAAAACTCTCCCTGCCCTAAAAACTCCTTGCTGTGGGGATTTTTTTGTTTTTTGTTTTTTGTTTATGAGGCCAGTGGGACACAAACTGTGGAGGGGGGGGGGGGGGAAGCTGCAGATGGTGGGGCTGGGAAACCTGGCTGATGCTGTCCCAAGGGAGGAGACAAGCTCTGAAAACCAGACAGAGCCTAATCTTATCTCCGGATGTAGATTAGGATGGGCCAGCGGGAGTTAACAGCCGGTCACGGGGGTCAAACCAGGACCTGAAGTGCCTCCTCTCCAGGCTCCTTGGTTCACGCTTTGGTTGACACTGAAGCAGGGCAGAGTTGAACAGCTTTAAAAAAAAATCTGCTATGATTTCTTAGCTTTGGGCAACACATTTGATTTTATGCGACGCTCCCTTAATAAAGGCCTTCTCCTAAAAAATGCAGATCCCAAGGGATTTTTAGCTCTCCCAGCTAAAAGCCATTCCTTGTCCCCAGGTGACCTGTGCTTTTTATCAGCCAACCCTGCAGACATCAGGAAGGCATGGCAAAACTTCAGTTTTTCTCAAGACCCACCCTGGGTCTCGAAAATCCTCATTTTCGAGGCAAGAAAGCCCCCCCAGGCCAGTTGGGGCAGGGAAATACCCCAAATCCTTGTGGCACAGGGTCCCACTGGGGACAGTGACAAACTGGGGCCACATGAGTCAGAGATGAGCAGGGACATCAGAGCTGATGCCTCGCTCACCTCTCCCAGACCAGCCCAGCAGGCTGGGAAAGTGCCGGATACAAACCCGGGGCAGGGAGCGAGCGTTCCACGCACGGCACCCGGAGCAGCAGGGCCTGGTGTGAGGGCTTTAGGGTGCACCCCTGGCTGCCCCTCCCAAGGGCATCCAGACACTCAGCACCAGCCCCGTGCCCTCGTGCAGTGCAGAGCGTGCACCCCACACCTGAGAGCGGGACGGGAAAAACCTGTGAGGGATGGAAATCACCTTCCCCAGGCGCGAAGGGAAAAGCTGTCCGGGAAGTGGCTGACAACACCTCTGTCAGCCTGTGCCCTTTCCCCTCCCAGGGTGGCTTCTCACAAAGCAGCTTCCCTGGCATCAGGGGGGTCGGCACAGCTTTTGTTTAATGCTGCATTTCCCCACAGGGAGGGGACACGGTGGGTAAGGGCAGGAGGAGCCCCACAAAGACCCCAAATCTGCAGCAGCACCGAGGCTCCAGTGAGTTTATTCTGAAAAAAAGGAAAAATAAGAACCCAACACCGCTGGTATTCCCTCCTTGGTAATGGCCTATCTCGATACCACTGCTATCATCATTCTCTGTAATTAAGTGATAAAGCTATAATTGCCTTATCTGATGGAGCTGGGCATGACAGCGAGGCAAGAGTTGGCATCTGCATCCCCGTTGGGTGGGTTTATGGGGCTGATGGCATCACTGTGGGTATTTTAAAGCCACCCTGTTCAAAAAGCATCCCCCTGCTTGGCAGACAGATGGACAGACAGGACCCCACAGCAGCACTGGGCTTCTTCACCCCGAAGTTGGGGCATCAGCATCACCCCTGTGTCTGTGCACTGCCCCACTCCCATCCCTGGTGGGTATCCAGGAGGGTTCCAACCAGGAGATGGTCAGCTCTGGCCAGGATGGGAGCACATGGAATAAAAGGGGCAGTTTTGAATCCACTCTGACTGTGGGGAGGTGAAAGCAGAGGGTGGAGGGACCAAAGTGTAAACCCACATCACCAGCTGCTCCCCAGCCCTTCCTGCATCCCCAGCCCATCCCACATCCCTGCTCCAGCATCCTAGGGAGCAACATGTGAGCAGGCAGCTGGCAGAGCCTGCCAGTGCCCAGGGTACCGTGAGAGCAGCCCTGCAGTCCAGGATTCAGCACACTCAGCCTCACCAGTGGGATCGGGGCACTGGTTTTAGAGGAGGTGACCCCAGTTTCCCAGCCAGGAACCTCAGTGTGCCGAGCAAAGCCACATAAGAAATCCAACTTGGTATTTCCATCCCCACGTCCATCACCTCTAAAAGAGTTCTGATGTGCTGTGGCATCCTCCTCACCACCACCAGCCCTGGTTTAAGCTGGTTTTAAGTTCAGTGTCCCTGAAATCCCGATCCTTGCCGTTTTTCCAAGCCTTTTGGTATTCGACCTCAGCGCCGCTCCTGACCCGGCGAGCCGTCGGCAGAGCCGTAGGGAAGGAAACCAAAGCCCTCCAAAATCCCCCCCGCGTGACCATTTCCCAAACACGCCCCAGTCCAGCCAGGAGCGAGGCTGCCCGTTCCCTGCACCCCCGGTCCAGGGGCCACGGGGAGGGGCAGCCAGCCCGTACCCCTCTCCCAGGGCGAGCAGCTCCCGCCGGGAGCAGCCACAAGAAAGGCCGATGCAAATCGCATCGTTAGCATTCTTTCCGTTTTAATAACCCAAGGTGTTACCAGCAACACTGTTACTGATTTTTATCTCCGCAGCGCCTTTTTAAGAGCTCCAATTTGTTTTTCTTGGAGATCTCATTTTGTTTTATTAAAGCTGACACCGAAGAGGGAAAAAGGAGACGTTCTGGGCCCAGAACAAAAATATCCCGTTTAAATACCTCATATTATTTTCTTGGAAACGCTTCTCCGTTGACTTTAATTAAGCTCTCCCTGGGCTCGCGAGCTTGGCGTGCTTGGCTCTCAGGCAGGTTTAATCCCAGGCAAGCTCTCCACAGCCCCAGCTCTCCCCACTTCCACAAAACTTAAGGAACAAATTGGGTTTTGCTGAAATACGTGGATTAACAGCTGGCCCACCATCAAGAACATCCTGACGCTGCCTTTTCGTCACCGGTCACAGAGCGAGCACGTGGCCCAACTGCCCCCCTCGCTTTGCCAGCAGACCCAAAAAGCAACTTCTCTCTCTTATTTTTTAATTCTCTCTAATTTTATTTGTTATTTCCCTTGTGATGCTGGGGATGGAATGGGGAGGTCCATCTCTTGTGCCTGATGATGCCCCAGAGCTATCAGAGGAGGCAGGGTGACCACGACCTGGCTCTGGTGATGACGGTGCCGCTGCCGAGCCTTGTGCAATCGCGCCGGGTGCTGCCGTAACACCAATAATTATCAGCCCCCCCCAAGAAGGAAGCTCTTTAGGATGATTGCAAAGTTAAACACTCCAAAAGTTGGGAAATCCCGGGAGGGAGCTTGTCTGGGCATCATCTGGTGCATATCCATTATGTAATTACCGTCGATTCTTAATCACAGATGATTCTTTTCCGTCGGACCCGATTGGGGCAGAGCACGGGAGGCACAGCCCTCACTGGAGGAGCTGCCATTAGACTTGAGTCCCACCTCGGTGGGCTCCAGCTTCATGAACTGAGCTGCCACTGCTTTGCTCAGGGTTTGTACAAACCCTCCAGCCCCAAACCCCGGCTCCCTGGCAAGCACCACCATCCCCCCGAGAGGGAAGGATTTGGTCTCCCTTTTACGCACAGGATCTGCGGGCGGACAGATTAAGGCCAAGAGCCTGAAACAAAAGCTTTGTTTTTGGTGCCTGACATGAGATGGCCAAGAAAAGGGCTTTTGGGGATGCCGCTGGGCAGGGAGGCCACGTGCCCTGGGGTCCCTGGGCCAGCTGGGCTGGGGTGCTGGGTGGGTGCTCAGAGCAGGTTCCCTCGCTGCAGGCACTGTGGTAGGGTTGTTTCTCCTCCCCGAGAAGGGCCCCGGTGTTTGCTCGGGGCGAACCCCAACAAGTCAGCCCATGCAGTGAGGCCCGTTCAGCACACGGGGCTTCCCCGCCCCGGGACAGGCAGCTGCCGGCCCTGCTGCCTGCTCTGCACGGGGTCATGGCATGGTTTGGCTGGAAAGGGCAGGAACACCTTCCCCAGACCAGTTTGCTCAAACCCCTGTCCAACCTGACCTTGGCAAAGCGAGCCAAAAACCGTCACTGAGCTGCTAAACACAAACCCAGAGCCCAAAAAACCCCCAAAGACGGGGAGGAGCAGGGTCTGGGGAGCTCACCTCCTGCAGTGTAAGGGTTTGCACACCAGATTCTCCCAAACCCACACTGCTGGCAGCACTGACCCCAAGCATCCTCTCCATCTGGCACTGGGGTGGCTGCACTGGGACACCAGGACACAGTGCTGGGAGCTCACATGACAGTGTGGTGCAGTGCTGGTGCAGTGTGGTGCAATGCTCTTCTCTTCGCACCCTGTGGGATGCAGGGACGTAGGTACAGGATATCTCCAGGCCAGGGCTGCCCTGGGGTGTGCAAAGCAAAGGTGAAAAAGAGTGATGAGGCCCAGCTGCCATCATGTCCCTCTTGGTGAGCCCTCTTGATGATCCCACATGAGCATGGGAGGTTGTTCAGAGCACCCTGAGCTGCTCCTCACACAGAGGGTGCTATGGCATGGCATGGCACAGCACAGCATGGCATAGCTACCAGGCATGCCCAAGATGAGTTCCAGCAAAACGACTCCCCAGAGTCAAAGGCCATGACCTGGCAGCCACTCCCGAGGGCTTTCCCCGTGCTTCACCCCACTCTGGCTCTCCACGGGTGTGCTGAGGGCAGGGGAAGCTCTTGCATCGGGCAACGTTTTAGGGATCCACAAACAAAAGGGCAAGGGGCGGGGGGGAGGCAAAAAACGTGCTGATGGAATGTGGGGCTGTGCCACCCTCTCCGGCTGCAGTCCTGCCCCCGGGGTGTATCCCGCGGAGCGGCGGCAGGAGCGGCCCGAGCTGCGGGCAGAGCCGCGGGCAGGACACTGCGGGCAGGTAGAGCTGCGGGTAGGCAGAGCTGCGGGCAGGGAGGGCACCGCGGCAGTCCCGCCGGCCCCGGCACCGGCAGGACCTGTTGTACGAGGTGCCTGGGAGAGATCGGAATGGCTCGCGCCTGCGAGCGTGTTGCAGCAATTCCCAGCACACGTCATGCGGGTTTTGCAACCGCCCCAACTGTCTGTGGATGCACGGAAAGAGCCCGGAGAGCGCCGAGCTCCGCGGTGCCCGCGGCGGGCACGGGCATCGCCCGGTGTGGGAGCCGGGCACGGCTCCCGGCGGTGCCCAGCCCTGCGCACTCCGCTCCCCTGGGCCTTTTCCCGCGGGGGAAAATGCCAAAAGGCACCATCTCCTTCCCTGGCAACAGGGAATAATCAATCCTTCGAGGAAGGGAAAACCCAGCAAATCCCTGCTGACAGCACACTTGTGCACGTGTTGCATGGGTGTGCGGGAGGCGCCCGGTCCTCTCGCTGCCCGTTGCCACGGGGATGCCGCGGATACACACGCTCGTGGCTGTGGAAAGCCGGGGAAAAGCGATCCCTCGAGGGAAACTGCAGGCTGCAAGGTGTGGGTGCCTGGCCATCGCCCCGGTTGCAAAATGCTGGCACTCTCCTCTGTGCTCTGACCAGCAGGAAACCCCTGAGGGGTCATCATTCCAAAAAAAAAAAGTGAGTGGGACAGACTGAGGTATTTGGTGGTGTGCCAGAAAATTCCATATGGCACCCGGACACCAGCCAAAAGCGGGCAAAATCCCAGTGTGGTTGGACTCGACAATCTTAGAGGTCTTTTCCAACCACGATTACTGAGACAGAGTGGAGTCCCATGTCTTTCCAGCGCGGGGCCGCAGCCCCAGGAGCCCACGCTGGGGGGGTGGGTGACAGGGAGCGCCTGTGGCACCACCCCAGCGCTGCCGAGGTCCCTGCGCTGCTGGCACTGCCACACAGCCTGGCCAAGGGCCTGGGGAGTGACTGGGATCAAACAGCCAAAGGTTTCCCCGGCCTCGTGTCGAGACGGTGCCAACTGATCCAAATCCCGCCAGGTGCAGTGGTGACCAGGGCCACTCTCCTGGTGGAATTAGCTCCCTGTTAGCACGGCAGGATCAGGGCTGCTTGGTTACCACCCCTGTCCCCAGCGGGAATTTCCCCCTGCACACCATGGGATACAAAATCAGCCTTGAGACAGTGGGAAATCAGGTAATTCCTCCTTCCCCAAACAGCCCTAGGAACCTCACAGGGCTCCATGTCCACTGACCCTGGTGGTCCCTGTCCCACCACTGGATTTTTTGGAAGGTGGGATGGGGTGGTGCTGCCCCACGAGCAGGATGAGCCCTGTGAGCACACACGTGTCGGATAAGCAGGGAGGGAGGGAGGGAGAGGAGCTGTCCCGGGGACACCAACGCCCACCTGAGCAATGCACAGCGAGGGCAGCGGCTCCTTCCGGCTGCAGGGTTCGACCCACCCTGCTGCACTGGCTCTGTTTTAAGGTGCTGGATGTGAACTATCACAGCTGATGGTCGGCTTCCAGCTCCTAAGGGTTCTTAAGGAAATTAAAGGGTGACTTGTCAAACTTCTGGATTCTTCCACGAAACAGGAGATTAAAGCGTTCCTTTGCTGCTGCCCACCCCCAGCCTAGCATCACACCCCATCTCACCTCACAGCTCCACATCCATCCCAGTCCCACACCCTGCATCTTTTGCCCTCCAATCCCTCCTCCTGCTCCTCCTCCTCCTCCCAGCCCAGCCTCAGTGATGGAGCTGCAACCTGGTACCTTCAAAATGTAACCTACGATCAAATCCCCCCGAGGTTGGAGGTGCTTTTGTTCGTTTAATTGCAGCTAAAAGGACCACAATCCCCAAAAACTACAAACCAACTCTTAAACTCCACTTCTTCACGTGCCACTGCGAGGTCCTGGGAGCTGCTACCACTCGAGGGCAAAGGCCACCAGGAAATACAACTGAGACTGGAGCATCTCCTTGATTGGCCGGTAGAGGACACTTAAAAATAAATTAAAACCCACTAAAATGGCAAGTGTGCTGGCTGAGAGGGCCCCTGCAGTCTTGAAAAACAAGAATCTCCCTTAGAAACAGCACTCCGGCCTCCTAATAACCTTAATCGCTCCCGACAGCCCCAAGAACCAGGTTTAACAACATGACTGGGCTTTGTTTGCCTTTCAGGCTGCTTTATCTCACACAGCACCTTGCAATCAGCTCAGGCAACAAAAACCCAGTTCCTCTCAAATTCACCCCTGTTTCCCTGTGATCACAAGCTCCAGCTCCCAAACCAGAGGGAGCTGAGCTGAGGAAGGTCCTGGTGCTGGCACACTGGCATCCCACCATGGGAAACCTCCAGTAAAGCTGGGAAAGCTCTGTGGTGCCCTTTGTACTCCCCAGCTAGCAGGGCTGGGTAATAAAACCATCTTTTTTATCTCTTTTTGCTGTATTTACATCCCCATCAGGGCTCTGTAAATATTGTTCGTGTCAGTGCATCCCTGCACGGGGTTAGGAGGAGGGCTGGAAACCCGGATGGACATGGGAAAGCCCCCAGGAATGCTGAGGTCCACAGCACCCTCAGCCAGTGCATCTGTGAAACGAGGCCAGCACAGCTCCCCTGCAATCAATAAAAGCTCCAAATCCTGTAGATTTGGGTAAGAAGGTGACAACCACGGTGTGACCTTCAGGAGATGGAATCCTCCCAAGCCCCAGCACTGGGGCAATGACCCCCATGACAACTTTGTTGGGATCGTTTCCAAGAATTAGCTCTTGCAATCAGGATCAGCATGACCAGTAGGTTGAGGGAAGGAATTCTCCCCCTCTGCTCCGGTGAGACCCCCTTCCCTGCTGAGTGCTGCACCCAGCTCTGGGACCACCAGCATAAGAAGGACATGGAGCTGCTGGAGCAAGTCCAGAGCAGGCCACAAAGATGCTCAGAGGCCGGAGCACATCTTGCTCTGGAGACAGGCTGGGAGAGCTGGGAGTGTTCACCTGGAGTGGGGAGACCTCAGAGCCCACTGGAGAGGGACTTTGGACAAGGGATGGAGGGACAGGAAAAGGGGGAATGGCTTCAGGGTTAGATGGGATATTGGGAAGGAATTGCTGGCTGTGAGGGTGGGGAGGCCCTGGCACAGGTTGCCCAGAGAAGCTGTGGCTGCCCCTGGATCCCTGGAAGTGTCCAAGGCCAGGTTGGATGGGGCATGGGGTAGAATTGGAATGAATGGTCTTCAAGGTCCCTTAAACTCAAAGTATTCTGTGATTTACCCTCATCTTGGGGTTTCTCTTCACAGCTCCTCGAGCTCCAGCCATGCACACCCACCCTGGGATTCTTCTTCAGCCCAGAGAGGAGTCCATGGCCTCTGCTTCCCATATTTCATAAGAGTGTTAACACTGAAATGCTTTATTTTCTCCAAGAAACAAACTCACCAGTTCTTACCAAGCCTCCATTACAAACGCTGGAGTAAAAACAGCCTTTTCCAGCTGTGCTCATCTGTCCTAAGGATGTGAAATCAGTGCTCACAAAGAAACTCCTCACCAAAACAGGGAATTCAGGAATAAAGGTGACATCAGCCATGCCTTGGCCTCAAGTCAAGGGCTATGGTCCATGCACCAGTCCAGCTTTCCTAGCACAGGGAGCTGCAACAGCCTTCATGTCTGGAGTTGGACTGAAGGGGGGAAGCTGCTCCCCAAATTCCTGCAGGGAACACACGGATCCACTCAGAGGAGCTGCAGCCAAACCAGACCAGCTCCTCAGGC
This sequence comes from Empidonax traillii, assembly GCF_003031625.1. Lineage (NCBI taxonomy): Eukaryota > Metazoa > Chordata > Aves > Passeriformes > Tyrannidae > Empidonax > Empidonax traillii. The sequence goes on along the minus strand of NW_020956318.1, from coordinate 97,108 downwards.
CACTTCTCCGAGTGCTTGCAGCTCCATTTCCCAGGAATCAAAACATTAAATATTAAGCAAAGGCAGTTAATCTATACCTGGGGTATTGACACAAAGCGGAGGAGGGGAGAAGAAAAAGATAAATAGACTTTTTTTAAAAAAAAAAAAAAAGAGATCTATGTGCCCCTGCAGGCTGTCCCACTGGGGCCTGCCAGACCTCCAGCATGGCTCCAAGGATGCTTTCGGGGGAATAAGGTGCACCAAGAAGTGTCACCCTCCCAGCTCTCCCCAGGGAGCCACAGAACTGTTGGGACCCTCAGGTGCCTCCAGTGCAAGCAGCACCTCCTTGGCTGAGGGCAGAGCCCTGGCCAGAGACACGGTCACCTTGTGCTCACCTCTCCCAAGGCTGGGAGAGCATCAAAGCAGCGGCAGAGCAGACATTGATTTAAGAAGGCCGATGCCCAGTTAATGCTTACCAGGACTGTGCTGCCACTCCAATGGCCTTTTGGGGCTGGGGAAGATGAGTGTGCTGGGAGTGTCAGCCTGCACCTCGTGGGACCAGCAGCGGGGTGGCCATGGCCCTCGGATCCCTCAGCACCGGAACGAGCCCCGCACAATCGGAGGGAAACGCCACCATTCATCTCCCGGCAAACACTCTCCAGCATCACTCAACACCTCTCCAGCAAAGCAGAACGAGATTTTTTCTATTTTTTTTTTTTTTTTCCCCCCTGGCTGAGTGCTCACATGTACATTATATTTATTTTTTTTTTTTCACTCTGGTCTCAGCATTCCTCCCCTCCCCCGAAAGAAAACAAACCCGAAAGCACAGAGCGTGCCTCGCGAAGGTCCCGCTCGGGCGTCCCGCGGGGAAGGGGCACGCGGTGGTCGCAGCAGCCCGCCCGCCCCAGCCCGCCGCTGCTTGTTGATATAGGCAGCACAGTATATTTCTTTAAAGAGCCCAGCCTATGCATTCGATGCATCGCTGCGAGAGGGTTTGTTTTCAAAGCCTGACCCCAGACCTGAACTTCACGGATCCTGCGTTTCTCAAGATCAAACGCGAGAAAACGTGACCAATGCAAACAAGAAATAAACCTTGATAATTATAGCCGGGGCGGCTATTGTTTGGTGCAGACTAGCACCCGCTTTAGCATAAACAGAACCCTATTTTTAAAGGGATGCCTGACCGGCTGACAGCGTTACTCCCCATTTTGCCTCCAAATCCCCTCTTTGATACAAACCCACCGCCCTGAGACCGGAGAGGAGATTTAAGAGCAGACACAAAAGGCTAAGCCGTGCCCACGGCCATGCTGGATGCCGGTGTTGGAGCGGGGAGTCAATCCTCATCCCCACAACCTGCTCCCGGTCGGCGGGGGATGAGGGGCGCCCTGGGGTCCGGCTGTTGCCTGCAGCTGGCGGGATCAGACTGACGGAGGACAAACAGACAGCACCGGTCTTTTCAGGAAGGCCATATCACTTAGCGCTTGGAAAGGAGCTACAATATTTTCCTGATTATGTTTGCACGCAAACGAGCGCCGCGGGGAAATTATGCAATGCTGAGCGGGGAGGGGTGGGAGAGAGGGAGGAAGGGCTGCAGGGGGGCCCCAGGCTGCACCCCGCTGCCCTCGGCCCCAGCCCGTGCAGCTGCAGCCCCGGGGGTGCCGCAGATGGGCTCCATCACCGCCGGAGCCCCCGCACCACAACCCCCAGCCCGGAGGCAGAACAGGCAGGGCTTATTAGCGGCCTCTTCATTAAGTACCCAGACCAAAATGCATATATTCGTCACCCAGGCAATTTAATTACCGAGCCCGGGTTCACCTCACACACCCACACGCCTTTCTGTTTCGAGGCCTCTGTGCGGTCATAGCCTTAAATAAATAGGTGGCAGGAGCAAGAGGCAGATGCTGACTCCTACAGCCTCTGTCTTGGGCACAGAGCCTTTAAACCACCAGAACTCGCAGTATTTAATTTCTTTTGTTACTGCTTGTACCTTTAGAGCTCTGCCTTAGGCTTTCTAGATACGATCACGGGGAGGAGGAAACAGCCAGCTACACGATGAGCTTCCTGGGCATCACACGCGTGCACACACACACACACAGCCCATCAATCACCCTAATTACAACCGGCCACACGGCCACAGCTCTCGGCGCACCCCGTTACTGCCCGTTATTACAGGGTCACAGCGCTTCTCTGGTAACAGTATCACAGAGTTAATTGGTGATCTGTAGATGTGGTGCATCTCGTAATGAACTTCATCCTGGCGCGCTCACCACGCGCTCACCGGTCACGCGTCGGCCGAGGGAGGGAATGCAGGCAACGCTGGTCCCCAAAAAAAGGCTTTAAGGTTCTCACCCACCCCGACACTCCTCTCTCTGCAACACATGCCTGGTTTGGTTTCTGGCTGCTGCCCATGTCCCATCCGGAGTCAGGACAGCACCACAAGCAGGCTCCCTCAACGCCAAGTGCTTGTCTCCACCCGCCAGATAAAAGCAAGGTGGGCCATGGGTGTCCATCGCAGCCATGGATGGGATCTTCTGGGGAGCACAGCAGGACCTGGGACAAGGCTGGGCCTCCCCACACCGGTGTCCGGCTGGGACCAGCACCCCGGTAGGTTGGTGTCCCTCCACCAAGTCTACTTCAACAGTGGGGTCTTGGCAGCAAGAGACGTTTCTTTTCTCCACGTTAACACTACCCAGTCTGCGTCCCGGCCAAGCCCGTAGATCCTACCAAACCACACAACTGGATGCAGTCGGTGGATGTTGCTTTTAAGGGATGTTCAGTGCTGGAGACCCCGCGCCACGCTCGGTGTGACCGCGCAGGCAGCGCTGCCAGCCCTGCCCTCCGCCGGCGTTCCCACTGAATGGACCCGCGCGGAGGAAGCGTGTTGGAGAGGCAGATGCTCTCCTGCAGCCACCCCCGGCCAACAAGGCAGACAGACACAAAGCTTGAAAACCCATAAAATATAGCAATAATAATGAAAACTAGAGGGGGTGGCTCACACCCAGCAGCTGATTCACCAGCGCTGCTCTCCTTACCCCAAGACACACCGGCAGGACAGGCTAAGGGCGTGCTTTTAGCCGAATTACTTTTAATTGAGTACATCGGAGCTTAGAAACACATGATGCTGCCGGAGATAAATATAGCCACGGCTACGAGGATAGAGGGGGCAGGGAGCAATCGCGGTTCAACACAGCCGAGAAGGAGCTTCCAGCTCTGGGAGGCAGCGCCGGCCGCGCCGCCGCACCTTCCCCGCACCTTCCCCGCTCCGCTCGGGCACCCCCGGCCCGCCCTTCCCAGCCCAAGGAAGGGGTCATGGAGTCGTACCTGTTTTAAATTCCAGCGCCGGGTCCTTCTCCCCCTCGCCCAGGTCGCTCTGCAGCATCATGTAGAGGATCCCGAAGGAGTTGTGGATGCCGAAGATGGAGCCGTTGCACCAGGCGGCGGCGAAGACCACCACCCAGCCGAAGCCTCCTTCGGGGGGCTGGAAGGGCGCGGCGGCCCCGCTCGGCGCCCGCTCAGTCCCAGTCCCCGTCCCAGTCTCAGTGTCAGTCTCAGTGGCGGCCCCGGCCCCGGCCCCGGCCCCGGCCCCAGGCTCGCTCTCTCCCTCCGCCGCCGGCACCTTCTCGTCGCGTTGCGCCATCGCGGCCGCGCTCCGGCCGCCGCCCGCCGCCCGACTGCCCCGCAGCCGGTCCCACATGCCCGCCGCCCCCCCCGGCCGGCCCCCCCGCCCGCCCCCTCCTGCCGCAGCCTCACTCCCCGCCTCCCCTCCGCCGCCTCCATCCTCCTCCTCCTCCTCCATCGCGCCGCTCGGCCCCCCGGTCCCTACCTGCGGCGGGGGCCGCCCGCCCCCCTGCGCCCCCCTCCCGCCCCCCCTGCGGGGCTCACAGGCGGCCCCGGGCCCGGCCGCGGCCCCGCATCGCCCGCCGAGCCGCCGCACCGCCTCCGCCGCCGCATCCTGCGGCGGGCCCGGCCCGGGGCGGGTCCCCGCCAGCGCCGCCCCCGAGGGGCCCGGCGGGCGCGGGGGTGCCAGGAGGGGTGGGGGGAGCCACCGCTGCCCCCCGGCCCCGCGGAGCCCCCGCCCTGGGCTGCGGGAGCGTCCCGCGGGCGCGGCGACGGGGGCTTTCGATGGCCGCGGTGGGTGATGCTGCCGCTCCCCTCCACCCCGCAACAAAGCCCCGGGACCCGCCCGAGCAGGTGGCAAAACACCCGGCGAGGGGATGTGTTTCCTTCCGTGCCGGGTTTCCCGGTGGGATTTTTGGCATCCCCTGCCGAGTTTGGAGAGCGTTTCCGTAACGCCAACCCAGGTTCTTGCTGCGGGGAGCCGCCAACCTCGCTCCGGCAGCGGGATGTTCACAGGGCCACGGGTCACCCCACGCTGCCTTCTCCGGGCGGGAGAGCAGAGGCCACCCAAACCCGGTGCTTTTGCGAGCTGTTCTCTCGCCTCTGCCTTGTTCTGCAGCAGGCTCTGCCTTTTGTCTTCTTTCAATAAATAATTACAAACCCACCAATATATTAAAGCCTGTCTTTTCACACGCTGAAGGTATTTAGACTTTCGTATATGCCAAGTCTGAGTTATTATTCTTTCTTTCCCCTAATGGCTGTGTCGGTGTCAGATTCCTATCAGAGTAAACTAATACATCCCAACCTCCCGCTGCTCGCTCTTTACCTCCAGGGGTATTAATTACAGAGCAGGGCGCGGAGCCGGCGGGGAGGCGGCAGCAGGGCCGCACCGTCCCCCTCCTCTCCCGCCGCCGCAGAGCAGCGCCCGGCCCCGGGCTGCGGGCTGAGAAGGGTTTGTTTACGTGCAGCGGCTCGCCGGGCTTGGTGAAGCCCCTCTGGGACACGGCTACGGCCGGGAAAACCTCTCCTCGGCCTGCCCGCCTGCTCCCGACCGTAAATCACTGCCAGCCCCATCGCCATCCGCTTCCTCCCACCCGGAGGATGAGGAGCGGTGGCTCTCCCCGGCTCTGTGTGAGCGCTGGCAAGACCCGAGACACAGGGATGCACCGATGGGAGATGCGGCTTCCTCCCCTCGCCCTCCCGCTTCGCCGCCGCGCCGATGGATGAGCCCGAATCGCCGTCCCCGGCGGGGTGCCCGGCGGGAACGCCTCGCTCAGGTCAGCTCCAGCCTCGCTGCTGGAGGAACTGCATTTTTATTTCCCTTCCTCTCTGGTGGAGTCTCCTCCCCGGATCCCCATCTCCACAGCGCGGCCGGGGGAGGCTTGGGAGGTTTGGAAGCATCTTCCACTGCCCTCTGCCGACACAACAAGCAGCTGAATTTTAATATCCATCTCAACCATAAAGCCAGCTGAGGTTGCTGGCCTGCTGGTTTTATTTTGGTGAGACCCAGCAAAGCTGAGAGGGAAGGGTTTTGGGGTACCCCAGGCAGTGCACAGGGAAGCTGCTCCCCAAAATACTGATTCCCCAGGGCAGCAGAAATGGGGCTGGATTAAAAACAGCAGCAAGAGAGGTGGGAGAGCCCTTTGCCATAGCACACATCATGTCTTAGAGACCTCCCCTCCGGAGTGCAGAGGGCTCTCCCAGAGTGGGAAGGACGTTAATATTCCTGTGGACCTTGAGCCAGACGTGAAACCCAGGGAGCAGCCTCTCTCCTGGATGTTGGCTGCCTCCTGGATGGTGGCTGCACGCTGACTGGACAGAGCATTTTCTGGCCCAGGCATCACTGGGCTGGACCTGACAATACCAGTGGGACTGGCGGGTAAAAACAGAGAATGAGCTGGAAAAAATTGGGTGTTAAAGGCTGTATGAAGTGATGGAGGTTTCATCCAGGAGGGAGATGCAGCCTGGAAAGCTCTGGCAGCGTCAGGCAGGAATGGCTCTGCCTCTTATAAGAACATGGAACATCCTACCCAGAGGTTCTGCAGCTCCGTAACCACAAGATGAACAAAACACTGAGGAAAGACAGACAGAGCTGCTCTTCCCTGGTTGATCTCAATGATAAAACACCCTTCTGTGTCTGTGACGTGGTTTTCCTCAGAGCCCCCAGTCTGCTGGCTCAGTAAGGGATGCGGTGGATGGCAGCGGCACAGCCGGGCTCTCCGGATCCACATCCCTGGAGAGCTGGCAGGCAACACCTCGTCCACCAGGGCAAAGTGTGGCTGTCAGCAGGGTCTGCTTGCCTCCAAAACGTGGTGCCAGAGCCTCTGCCAAAGGGACTGGCACCTACAAGATGTGTGGGCTTGGCCTTGCAGAAGGGGAGGAGTGACCGAGTGGAAACATCACTGCAGACACCTCGGGGAGCGTTGTGGTGGGATGTGGCCTCGGAGGAAAGTAACAAACTCCTGGCGGCTTTGCAACCTGGCTTTGTTTTGGTGGGGGTTGTATGGTGGCACAGGGACATGGAGGGTTGTCCTGAGGACAAAATATTGCTGGCAGCATCTGCTGCTTGGCCCAAAAGCTCTGGGAAAACATCTCTGGTGGCGAGCGGCTCCTGGCAGCGACATTCACAACCCCTTCCTGTCATCAGCAGTGCTGCTGTCTTTAAATTTAGTTGTAGTTAAGACAGCTGTTAAGACATCTGGCCTGACAGAGCCACCAAATACACTATCCCAGAGGAGTGGCAGCTCTGGGCAGCCTAAGGGACATGGTAGCTAGCAGTCACTCACTGGCAGGGATGCTGGGATGCAGAGTCTGGAGCCCAAGGTTTGTCTCAGGGAGAGGCAGTGAGAGGACCAGCACACTTTAAGATCCTTTCTCTGTCTGACCTTCCCAGTGATTGGGATCAAAAGTATCAGAGATGGCCTTTTCCACCTTGTTAGTGAGATTCAAGTGGATTCTGTTCAATTTGGCTGAGAAACGAGACAACTTCAAAATGCTGGTGTGAGCAGTGGGTTTTCAGGGCACCATGTGCCACTGAGTCCTGCTTTGTTTTGGCAGTGGAAATCACAGCACCGTGTTCCCTCTGGTGGCTTCAGGCTGGGTGGGGAATGTGGTCTGGCTGCTACCTCACCTGACTTCCCATGCAGCTGAGCAAAAACACTCCTCCAGTCCCAAACAGAGAAATGGGATGGAGCTATGTTGTATTAAAGGGTTTCTGGAGCAGTACAGCTGCCTGCTCACCTCCAGCCATCCAGGGGAAGAGGTGGGAATGGCATTTTCTGAGTAAGAGCACTTCACTGGCTTTCCATATTTCCTTTGAAATAGGAGCTCCAAGGGCATGTTCCTGTGGGGAAGTGGAAGTTCCTGCCCAGAGCCACCCACCTGAACCACTATCCAGCCGCCAGTGGCCGCCCCAGCTCTGCTGCATAACCCCACAGGACCCCGGCGCGAGGTGCCAGAGATGCTCTGCTGATGGGAAGAGCTCAAGCCGGCACACAAAGGAGGCAAGGATCCAGCTGTAAATTAATATTTTATAGAACACCAAGAAAAATCAGAGAGGCTAATTACAGCGATAATCATCGCAGCCTGCAGGCATTTCCATGGAAGTCAGGAATTACCCAGGATTACCTCAGCCCTCGCAGCAGCCTGCGCGGGAGGCGAGCGCGTGCGGCGGTGGCGCAGCACCTGGCCCTGCCTCCCGAGCCAGCTGGGGGGCTGCAACCCCCACCAAAGAGCAGCCAGCTTCTGGCAGCCTCCTGGCACCCAGCTCCACGGCGTTGGGTTTGCTGAGCTGAACAGGACAGAGCAGAGGGTTGTTGGAGTTGCGGGGTTTGGGGCTGGGCGCTCACCTGGGTGCCACTGTGCCTTGTCTGTCCACAGTGCCACTGATGTGGGGGGCATTGTTTCCTCCAAGCTGCTTAAAACCCCAAGGGGGCCATCACCAGTGAAAAAGTTTGTGGTGTGCCCTCAGGTTAAGCTTTTCCCATAGCTCATTAATTTACTGGTAGTAGCTGATACTTGCATAGTTTATCTGGGGACAGAGTGAACTTCCCGGGGACAGAGTGAATTCCCCATCAGCTTTGGAGGGTGGGTGGCACAGCCCAGCTCCAGCACCGCATGAATTTGGACCCACGTTGCTCTTGGTAAGCCCAGAACATCTCCAGGAGCTGCATGGCCAGAAGGTCTGCAGGATCCTGCCCTGTGGCCCAGGGCAAAGCCAGCCCAAACCTCTCCAGGGCCAGTGGCTCTGGGAGCTGAGAAGCTTTGGTACAGGTGGATCATGCCCCTGAGCTTGAGCAGGAGGGCACTACTGATCTGAGACTCAGCCTGCAAGTAGGACAGGGAAAAAACTTGGATAAACAGCCATATCTGCTGTGCACAGAGCTGGGAAGAGCCTGGGCAGAGGTTGGTTCTGGGCTGAGGGTGCTGCTGCCTACCTGCACCCTGCCCTGGAAATGGCAGGGACCAGACACAAAGCATCCCCTTCCACAGCCCTGGGCAGAGAAGTTCCTAATCTGTCGCTGGTAAAGATGCAGAGAAGCTCTGCAAGGGCCTCCTGTGGACAGACCATCTGCCAAAATGTCCCCTCGCACACGGCCCAGCCACCCCCTGAGGTTGCGGTGAGACACACAAAGTGCCTGCACACCAGCCTGGAGCTGATGCTCCCTGTCTACCTGCTCCAGGAGCAGCTCCTGCCCTTCCCAGCCCAGCTCTTCAGCATGCAGAGATGTCCAGGCTGTGTGGGGCACCCCAGGCACGCCGCCCACTCGCTGCCCATGCCCTCCGAACTCCTGCGTGGGGACTCTGAGCACGTTCACCCAGGAAGGCAGGGCACGGTGTGGGAGCTCCTGGGGCTGAAGCCCGAGGTGGTTGTGACACCCACTGGATTTATTCCTGTCAGTTTGAGGGCTGGGGGTGACCGAGGGCTGCAGGCAGGGTCAGGCAGCTCTCACCTCGGCACTGCAGGCAGGGTCGGGCAGCTCTCACCTCGGCACTGCCATGGCAGAGGGGTTGCTCACACCTCCCGGCCAAAGGTGAGTCTCCCAAATCGCTGTCCCTGCGACGAGGTGGTGCTGACACAGGCCGTGATGGTCCCGGGAGGAGCACCAGCCTGACTCACCCGGACAGCTGCCCTTCTGGCTCGGAGAGGGACAGGGAAAACTTTTACTTCAGATTTTGAGATGAGAACACCTCACGCACCAGCACTGGGACAGCACGAGGAAGTCCAGGGTGAAACCAAAGGATCCCTGAGTGGCTACGCTGCCCTGGCTGCATGAGGAAGGTCCCTGGGACACCCGCGGGTGGGGTTGGTGTGAGGGTTCAGCAGCCGGGGCTGGCGGGAGCTGCAGACCTGCCTGAGCACATCAGAGCTGCCCTTACCCCACTGCCTGCAAAAGGGACCGGGCTGGGACACAGCCTTGTGCCAGACCCCACGTTCCAGCCTCGTGAGTTGTTGGGAGATGGCAGCTGTCCCCTTTGGGATGCCCTGGCCATTCGTCCAGGCCTGTTTTCTGTTCCTGACAAGCACCGGGAGCGGCGGCAGTGGCTCAGGGCGAGGGGTGCAGCCCTGATGTGCTGGGAACGAGGAGCTCAGCCCCGCTGCCTCTGCACTGCCGCGCGGCGCCTTCCCCACAAACACGGCTTAATCCAGCCCCGGAGCGCTCCGTAAAGCAATCAAAGCGTGAGTCATCTCACTCCAAACCTCAAACCATGTCACAGATTATCCCTCGTGCTGCTGAAGCTCTTCCCCCACATGGCTCAGTGGAAGGGAAAGAGGAAGCAAACACGTTTCCCACATCTCAGCTCCCGCACAGCTAAAGCCACCTGTCTCGCCTGGCTCACTCTGCCCTCTAGCAGCGGCTGGATTCACAGCAATCACAGAATCGGGGAATTGTTTGGGGTGGAAAAGCCCTCTAAGATCATCCAGTCCAACCATTCCCCAGCGCTGCCAAGCCCACCACTAACCCATGTACAAGTGGCACATCTACAGATCTTTTAAATCCCCCCAGGGATGGGGACTCCACCACTGCCCTGGGCAGCTGTGCCAGGCCTGGACAGCTCTTTCAGTGAAGAAATATTCCCCAATATACAACCTAAGCCTCCCCTGGCAGAACTTGATGCCATTTCCTCTCCTCCTGTCCCTTGTTCTCTGGGAGCAGAGCCTGACCCCCACCCAGCTCCCCCCTCCTGTCAGGGAGTTGCAGAGCCAGAAGGTCCTCCCTGAGCCTCCTTTTCTCCAGGCTGAGCCCCTCCAGCTCCCTCAGCTGCTCCAGACCCTTTTCCAGCTCTGTTTCCTTCTCTGGACATGCTCCAGCCCCTCAGTATCCTTTTTTTTTTTTTTTTTTTGTAGTGAGGGGCCCAAAACTGACTCCAGGATTTGAGGTGCTATTTCTGTGGGTGCCCTGCTCTGCTGCACCATCAGCCTCCAGCCTGGAGCTCCCCCTGGCTGCCTTGGTTGGGCAGGGGCACAGCCCCTGAGGGAGGGCTATGGGGTCACTGGAGCCTGGCCTGGCTCTGCTGGCATCCCTGGCACAGATGCACAGCTGTCGTGGGCAGAGCCTTCTGGTTTTCCCGTAGTCTCAGCCCCTGAGCGAGTCATTCATTCATGTCACTCCTCAACTAGCCTGGAAAACTCCTGCCAGTCACTGGGGCTGGAGTGGGGACAGAGCCCAGGAACAGGTTTGTGTGGGCTGAAGTGAGCTGAGAAAGGCAGAGCCCTGAGGTAGGGTCTAAGTAGAAGGTGTCTCTGACCATGGCAGGGGCATTGGAGCTGGATGGTCTCTAGGGTCACTTCCAGCCCAAACCATTCTAGGATTCTAGGATGCCCAAGCTTGGGTTTTGTCACTGCCAGCTGAAGGCTTTGACCTGGTCTGAGACCACGGAGCAACCATGGGCTGTGGAAAGGGAGGGGGTTCTTTCAGAGGCAGCAGCATCAGACCTCCAACTCCAAACAAAGAGATGAGACCCCCAAACTTTAAGATGAAGCCCCAAATAACATCTCAGTGTGTTCCAGTGCTGGCTCTGGGACACAGAAACAGAGAGTAGTTTGAGCTGAAGGTCATGTTGTCCACCCCCTGCCATGGGCAGGGACACCTTCCACTATCCCACATTGCTCCAAGCCCCGTCCAACCTGGCCCTGGACACTTCCAGGGATGGGGCAGCCACAGCTGCTCTGGCAACTTGTGGTAGGACCTCACTATCACCTTGCAAAAAACCTCTCAGGTCTCCCTGGAGCCTTCTCCAGGTGAACCCCCCCAGCCCTCCCAGCGTGTCTCCAGAGCAGGGGGGGCTCCAACCTGTGGTGTGGCCAAGGAGAGAACCTGAAAATCTCGTGCAACAGCAGCTGGTGACAGTGACAAGCTGGGGAGGACGATGCTCTTCTTGAGGCTTCAGCAAACCCCCGGACGGTCACCCTGGCACAGTTCTGATCCACGGGGAGACGGACCCAGGCTGCAGGAGAAGCACAGAGGAGGTGGTGGTGATGCCAAACACAGAGAAGACGATGCCCTTCTCACCGGAGCATCCTTTCTGCTCCTGATCTGGCCAGCTGAAGGATTTCCAGCCAGATGGGCTAAACCTGCAGCTCATGGCAAAGGGATGAGAAGATACGGGAAATTAGGTATTAATATATTTAAAAAAAAAAAAAAAAAAAAAAGCAAACCCCCCGAAGTTGCGAGGGCGGGGTGCGGGGCGGCTCGGGGAGCCCCGGGGCTGCCGTGCGGGGCCGTGCGGGGCGGAGCGGGGCGGGGGCGGTGGCGGAGGGGGCACATGCGCCGTGCGCGCACTGCGGAGCGGCGCGGGCAGCGCGGGGAGCGGAGCGGAGCGGGGCGAGGGCAGCGGCAGCGGCGGCCGCAGCAGCCCCGCACGGCCCCGCACGGCCCCGCCGCCGCACGGCGCGGCCCCCCCCCAGCCCGGAGGAGGTGAGCGCAGCGGGTGCGGGAATGACGCGGCAGAAGCGAAGTGGGGGGTCCCCTTTCCCCCCGTGCGTGAGGTTGCAGTGGGGGGACACCGCATGGGGGAGGCGCTTTACAGTCTTTTTATTGGGGTCCCCCGCGGCTTTGCATCCTTTTTTTGGGGGGGGGGGATCTTTGAGTCGAGGGGATCCCCCACCGTTCTGCATCCTCGCATGGGCGGGTGGGTGATCCTTGGCCGCTTTGCATCCCTGCGTTTGGGGGGGGGGGTCATCCACCCCTTCGCATCCTTGCAGTGGTGGGGGGGTGGTGTCTTCCACCCTTTGCATCTTTGCGGGGAGGGGGCGCGCCGCTCTGTGTCCCCGGATTGCAGGGGTGTCCCCCCAGCTTTGGGGCCGCGTAGGGGATGGGGGGCTGCCCTCCTTCCCCTCCCATCCTTGCGCTGGGAGGGGGCTGTCCAGGCTGCTCCGCATCCTTGCGCGGGGGGTCCCTGCACTTTGCGGCTATCCACGGTGCGGGGGCGGGGAATCCTCCGGCGATTCGCACCTTTGCGCGCAGGGGAGGGGGTCAGGCTGCTCTGCACGTTTCCATGGCGGGAGGGAGGGATGCCCAAAGCGCTTGGCACGCTGGGCTTCTCTGCGCCCCGGCGATGGGGAGGGGGTCACAAAGCTGTCCCTTTGCATTCCGGCACGGAACGGGGGGTACCTGGCTGCTTTGCACCCTTACGTGGGGGCGGCGTGGGGGTGGGGGGCATCACTTCACATCCGTGCGTCTCGGAGAGGGAGGATCCATCATCTTTACATCACTGTGGGGGATGAACTGGGCCCGCCGTTGCCCGTGCACCTACAGCCAGTGCAGGGCAGGGCTCATCACCCCCTGGCTGAGGAACGGGGGGGGCTCCGGGGGGGCTGCAGCCCGGTGTGAGGCTGGGGGTGCAGAGGGGACAGCGCTGAGCAGGCCACAACCCTGGTGTCACCTGTCACGCGTGTGCCCCCTCCCTCTCCAGCCCCCAACCTGGTGCCTTCCTTGGGATTTGGGCAACCCCCCCCGTGTTTGGAAGCCCCCTTGCTGGAGCCCCCAGCCGGGGTGCCCCTGTGGGCAGGCTGCAGGTGGGCCCACACACACCCCAAAGGTGCAGAGCCTGGGCCTCCACGCTCAGTGATTCAGCTACTTGCAGGGAGCTTTAATTTTATCGCTGAAAACTGGAGTTCTTGCTGCCTCGTGGTGGTGTCGGAGTGATAAAATACCCGTGGATTAAGATGCTTTTTCCCGTAGTTTGTGGCTGCTCTGGGGCCGCCTGGAACACGGGAACGGGTGCCGGATGCAGTGCCGGGCAGGAGCTGGAGCAGGGGAGAGCAGCACTGGGGGGGTGTGGGCAGCTTGGCGTTGGCAGCATTAATAATTCATCTTCAAAACTTCAGCCTGCCAAGGCACACCCCTCACGCTGCAGCTCGTTGGGTTGTAAGGAGATTGCCGGTAGAATTCCACGAAAAATGGCATTTTGGTGGCGTTCGTGTGTCTCAGGAGCTTCCACCGTGACAGGCTGGGGGAAGGTGAACAGGGGAGGTCGGTGACGGCGTCAGGCGGGCACAACTCCCTCTGGCAGCCAGAAGGTTAATGTGCACCCAGCTCTGCTGTCACAAACGCAGAGCAGGCGAAGGGCTCTTACCCGGAACGCTGTGAAGCAACTCAGATCCCAAATGCCCGCTCCTTTCCCCGGGAGCTGAGGCCCTCAGAGAAAACTCGAGATGAAGCATATTTTGCTTGGAGCTGTCATCTCCCTTGGCCCACTTCTGAACCGAAGATGCTCATCCTCCATTTTATGGCGGATGACAAATCAGCCGCCGATGCCAAGATCTTGACAAGTTACGAACAACAGCCCTTGAGCCAAAGTGTTAAGGAGCAAAAAAAAAAGGGAAAGCAAGAACGCTTTTCTGCAGAGCTGCTCATCCAAAGAGGCGCCCTCCGAGCTGCACCCGGAGCCGCGGCGTTTCGCACGTCTCCCCGAGCAGAGGGGCTGCAGCCGGCTCCTGCCTGGGATCTGCCCCCACCTCCCCACATCCAACGGGGGATTTTTGTAGGGAGCAGGTCAGGCAGCGGTGGGAGAGGCCAGGCTGACACACTGCGCAGGGAGCTCCGGGCAGGGCTGGCAGGGAGCGCCTGCCCCGGGGCTGGAGGTGCCAGGCCTACGGCTGTGCCCGCAGGCGGCGAGTGCCGGGTTTCCAGAAAGCCCCTTGCTGCTGGCTGAGGGTTTCCTGGGTTTATCAAAGCGCCTTCTATGCTGGGGAGAGAAAGGCTGGCTTGTTCGGCAGCGTCCTGCTCGCACAGCCCGGCAGCGAGCGGCAGAGATCCTTCTGGTAATGAGCTGGGCACAAAGGGGGGAAAACCCGCCACTGGAGATTTTCCTTTGGTGATGGAGTCATTAAAAACAACACATGATTCCTGGGCCAGCAGGGATCTGTTCCAGCCAAAACAGAGCCGGGATCTGTGCTGTGTTCCCACAGCCCCATCCCCTGACTCCTCTGAAGATCAAGGCAGCGTCGCTGCTCCCAGGCAGGAGCCACACATGGAGCAGCCAAAGGATGATGGAGGAGGATCATGCAGTTCCATCCACACCTTGCCCCACACCTTTTTCCCTTCAGCATTAGGGTATCAGGATTGATTTTTTTTTTTTTCATGGATTTAATTTGTATCCGTAGCAGAGACAGAGCCAAAAGGTGTGGGTGGTGCCACCAGGGCTGGGAGAAGCTTCTGTGGGATGGGACGGACCTGAAGAAGTGGCCCTCAGCTCTATGACCAGTGCCAAGGGCTACCCAGGGCTCCCCGTTTCTGAAATATGAAACAACAGAACCCAAACCCCACATCAGCTAAACCCCAAGGAAAAGTGCTGCATGAAAACCTGCTTGCCAGAGTTGGGGTTGTTCAGCCTGGAGACAAGAAGGCTCTTTCTGAAGCCTTCCAGTACCTGAAGGGGGTTTATGAAAAGGAGGGAGAGCAACTTTTAACAGCGGCAGACAGTGATGGGTCAAGGGAGAATAGTTTTAAACTAAGAGAGGAGAGATTTGGATTAGATATTGGGAAGAAATCCTTCCCTGGGAGGGTAGTGAGGCCCTGGCACAGGTTGCCCAGAGAAGCTGTGGCTGGACAGGACTAGGAGCAGCCTGAGCTAGTGGAAGGTGTCCCTGCCCATGGCAGGGGGTGGGACTACATCATGGTTAAGGTCCCTTCCAACCCAAAACATTCTGAGATTTACAGCAGTTGCTCATCATGTAACTGTAAAAACCCATCACTGAGATAAAAACCCCACAGGAGCCTGTTTGTTTTAACCCAGACTTGCAGCAGGACTTGGTTTTCATGCTAACCCCAAGGTAACAAGGCAGTGGCATTTATGGCATCCTCCTAAGCAGGGCTGGTGCTGTGGAGCCCAGCCCTTGCAGGTGGTGGAGATTTAGAGGCAATTGAGTCAAGTGCTGTTCCTAGAGCTGAAACATTTTGCAGCAGAAGGGGAAAAAAAAAACACAAAAACCACCAAACTCCACCAACTGTGGCATTTACTAATAAAGCTCTGGGGGAATATTTTTAGCTGTGATTTAACGTTGTGTTGCACTTTGCTGCAAAGTGTTTGCTCGCTGAAGCCTCCTGGCAGTTGCTCCCCGTGGTGGTGGAGCTGCCTTTGGCTGAGCTGGCAGAGGAGGAGCTGCAGATGGGCCGGAGGAGAGGGGCGGGCAGAGCTCCCGGCCGGGCGGGGGATGTGCCTGCCCGGTGGGACACAGGTCACTGGGTGGGACACAGGTCACTGGGTGGGACACAGGTCACTGCCCCAGCCCAGGCAGCCACAGAGCTCTGCCCCGGGGCCAGCCAGGCATCCAGCTCTCTCCCCCCTTTGGCTGGAGGGCCTGACCCTTTCCCCAGAGCTGCAGCTCAACCCAAATCTGTTCTTGGCCGGCAGCAAATATCCCTCTGTGCCACCCAGGATCAGGGCTGAGACCTCTCAGCTCATTTCACTCGTGCTGCAGGAGCAGGGAGGCCACAGCCTCCCTCGAGCTGATGCCCTGAGGATGGGGTCCAGAAACAGCATCCCACGTCCTGGGGCTTTGCAGCCCCCCAGGTGTTTTGTCACCTGGTGCTTTGCCGTGAGTTGTGCTGACCCTGCAGTGGGCCTGGGCTGCTTCCCGTGGCCCCAGACCACGAGTAAAGCCAGACTCCTTTGGGATGCAGAGGTCTCGAGGAAGGGGCAGGCAGTGGCATTTGCTTCTCCCATGCCCAACACCCTTAGCGCCATCCTGACAGTTTTCCTTCACCAGAGACCTGCCCTCTGCTTTGTTTTAAGTGAGGGGAATGCTTGAGATCCAGACAGTTCTAATATACTTAATTAACCTTTGGATAATAGCTGTGGAGCAGTGAGCACCTTCACACAAAGCAGTGACATTTGTCATGCTGGTGGTGGTCACAGGCATCTGGGCTGGCAACAAAAGAAGAAGTGGTCGCAGATGCATTTCGTAAATTAGAGCAGTGAGTCCTTGTGGTGCAGCTCGTGCTCCATTTTGTGGGAGTAAATCAGCAGATCTGGCCCAGCTCTAGCAGGCAGGTTCCCTGCACCACAAGGAGCCGCCTGCACAGTTTTTGCTGGGTGATTCTTTTTTTTTTTTAGACAACAAAGCTTCAGCCCCATGTAGGCTACAGGCTCTGCTCTCCCTCCTGAAGATGTTCATAGCCCACATCAGTCCAACGTCTGGCATTGGGAAGTAGGAGTTTAGGGCCACCTGAGCCAGAGGTTGCCCTCAACCATTAGGTGGCTGCTGATGGCCCTGTCTGTCCTCCTCTGCAGGCTTGTCCTGTTGCTCTTTGAACCATCCCACACTGATTTCCAGCACACTCCATGGCAGAGTTCCACAAATCGACACCTCGAGAACCTGCTGCTTTCACACCTACCACCTATTTCTGTCTGCTCAAAACCACCACACACCCCCAGATCCTTCCCAGTCCTCTTCTGTACCAGATCCATCCTGCCAAACTCCACAGGACAAGCTCCTTCAGGCACTGACAAGCCCAGCTGACTGTTGCCTCTGCCTCTTGACCTTTCCCTGACTTCAGAGTCAGGGGTTTTGTTGCTCCTTTAATATTTCAGGACTGCCTTGTGTCTCCCTCCCGTCCTCAGTCCCTCCTCACCATTGCCAGGGTCCCGTACCAAAACAAGGTCCTGAGTAGTCACTGCAGGATCTGACACTTCTTGTTTGGCTGATACTAATTTGAAAACTTTTTGTTTGAGGTTAAGAGATTTTCCAGTGTACCACTTGGGGCTTTTGCACTACTCTGGCTCCCGGCACCCAACCAAAGCTTTTGCTCCCTTGCAGAAGCCTCCAGTCCCTGGCAGTGACTGATCCTCAGGGCTCAGCATCACCCTGGGGAGCCAGATTTGGGTAAGAGCTGTGACTGCAAGGGCTGAGCAAGTGGACTGCCCCAAAGCTTGGCCCTGAACTGAGCTTGGTGCTGGGCTGACCCAAACTCCCGGTCTTCAGGCGTTTGGTTCACCACACACTTCCCAAATCCAAGCTCAGGGTTTTTCTTGACTGACATGCCGTGGATGAGGTTTCCCTCCTTGCTGCTGCTCCCCACACCACCCAGCTGGTTGGGTGTTGGACAGCCCCCAGTGGCTGGTTTGGTTTGCAGGTGGGGATGTGCAACATGGACATCTTTCCCACCAGTGCTGCCCATCTCTGCCGTGGCTCCATTTCCAATCCAGGCTTCTCCTGAAGGGAACACCCAGACAAAACAACCCCCAAAATGCCCTTCTGCCCCACTGTGGCCCAGAGAAGGGGGGTGGCATCTGGGAGACTTTTACCTCCTGTCTCATGAACACAAGCAGGGCACCAGGTCTGGGACTGCAGATATCAGGCACTTACCAACCCAAACACCCATCACAGGGATTAGCCAACACCTGGGAAACCTGTTGGCACCAGCTTGTCCTTCCTTGACCTTTGGGCCCCTTTGAACCTTGCTGCAGAGTTGTAAGTCCCGTCTCAATCCCCTGCCCAGAGCATGAGTGGGTTTGGGGACTCAGTGGGGGTGAGGACACAGTTATGGACATGAAAAGCTGTTGCAAAGAAAATAAGGAGCAATAGCTGGACACAAAACTCTTCTCTCTGGACTCTCTTGCAAAATGAAAACTGTTTTTCTGCCCCTGATGGACTCCAAGGATCTAAGCTGCCAGATGTGAAGGATAACATCTGGAAGGAGCCAGCTGTAGGAGTCACCTCTGGGCCAGTCCAGATCACACTCCCAGGCTGGTCTGCAGGGACTGGGGGCTTCCAGCTGGGATCCAGGGCAGCCCTTATTCCCCAGAACTCCTTGGTCTGGGAAAGCAGGGGCTGCTCCTCAGTAGCACCAGCAACTCTGGATTGGGGATGCTGTGGGCAATTGGCTGATTGTTCCTTGGGAGAAACCAGCTTCTCAGGGCAGAAGATAAAGCTCATTTCTGGTCTCATCCCCTCCCCTGCCTGGGCACCTCAGCTGACCTGTGCTTGGGCACAGTGAGCTGGATGTGGTTCCCTTCCAAGTTCCTCTGCTGGTTTAGAAAGCGGGTAGAAAGCTGGTGAACTTCCTTTCACATTTCCCAGTAGAAGATTTAGTAATTGACTCTTTCCACTACTGGGGAGAGGAGCTGAGTGATGGGAGAATCCCCACAGTGTGCCTGTACCACGACAGGAGCTCACAGGAAGCCCCTGGCTGGTCCCACTCCTCCTGCCTTCCACCTCCAGGAAATTCCTGCTGATTTTGTGGCTTCCCATTTTCCTTCTCCTGCAGCCTGACACCACCTCCCACTGAGAGCTCCTCGCTCCCACTCAGGAGTCAGAGCAAAACCTCATGGATTTTAGTCCATGTCAGTGATGCCAGAGCCTGGCTGATGTTGCCAGACCCAGAGGGTTTGGCTGGTTGAGGTTGTACCTTTGACTCCCACACCCAGTAGAGCAGCCAGCACCAGAGGAAACAGGGATCATCCCATGAGGAATAAACAGGAGAAGCAAACCTTGCTGAGGGTGGTTGGAAAAGCCAATGTGACCATCCAAACCCGATCTGGGGGGTTACACCATTATCCCAAAGCAGCTGAAAGGTGGGATCAGAGGGGTCATGCTGAGCTGGGCAGGGAGTGCTGCCACCCATGGCCTTGGAGCCATCAGCTGCATCTCCTGAGGCACCCTCAGCTAGAGGGGAAACCCAAAGCCTCCAGGGCTGGCATGTTCCCTGAGCCACAGTGGGAAAGGAAAGCAGGAGCAGGGCAGGAGGGAAGGAGCCCATCCCACCTACAGCCATCCATCCCAGTGGTGTCACACCCCCTGTGCCAGAGGGGGCATTTTGCAGCAGAGCCCAGCCCAGTGCTGCCTGTCAGGGTCAGACACCTGCACCAGACCTGGAACAGCCTGACAAGGTGGAAAACCCTTCCTGCCACCCAGCCTGAGCATGGACACCGAGGCCAAACATCCCACCTGCCCTGGATCAAGCATGTCCCCCCCTCAGCACTGCTGTCACCCTGGCTGTGCTCTCCCAGCTCCAGGACAAGGTCACCACAGTGCTGTGAGTGAGGTGCCACCCCAGCCTTGCTGCCTCTGCCCTTGCTAGGGCACAGCAGGGCCGGGGACCACAGGGGGAAGGGGAGTGGGAGCTCAGGGTGACCCCAGAGCAGGAGCTCCCCAGCACCAGCAAACAGCAGCCAGAGCAGAGTCTGCTGGCAGGCCCAGGGGCACCCAGAATGAAGGGAGCAGGACATAGGTCCAATGCCCACCCTGAAGATTGTGCCAAACCCAGGAGTTTCCCCGGTACTGCCACCCACCCAGGGCAGGAGCAGGGCCAGAAGCAGAGCTGGGGACCAGCAACTCCTTCAGAGCAGGTCTGGCACCCCCAGCTGAATTTAAAAAACCTCCTGGGCCATGGGTGGGGCTGGGGGGTCCCAGATGAGGCCGATCAAGGCCATCAGGGGCTGGTTGTGCCCATGGGAATGTGCCAGTTTGGCCCTGCAGCTTCCCCCTTGCAGATAGGGCTTTACTGGGGCAGTGCCCAACTGGGCTGCACTGGGGATCCCAGTACCTGATGGTGGCCCGTGGTGCTGAGCACTGAGCTGGGGTGGTCCTATGTATGAAAAAAATCTTCAATAGGTCTAGGCCTGACTGTCAATGTTTGGACTTCTCCCTCTTGCACCAGGGAGCCAGCCCTGCTCCCAGGAGATTCCTGCCCCTGGGTCCCCTCTCCTGAAGGTCTGAGGACCTGCCACCCTTAATCACCCCCTGAAAGGCTTGGAAATTACCAGAAGTATCAGCAAAAGCAGGAGCCCCTTTGCTGGAGCTCTGGCCAGGCCACCAACTCTCAGGATTTGTGTGCAGCTGCTTGGTAAGTGTGAGCAAGATGTGCCAGGAGGGATATTAAGATTAAGATGGTGTCTGTGGGGTTGTGTGTAGCCCATCCTCACCCAGAGAACTGTGGTCCCCTGAGTCAGGACAGGCCTTGAGGGCACGGGTTTTAGATCAGAAGTTGGGTTTCAAGCCAGAAGTCAGAGGTTTGGTGCTGCTGGTGCAGCAGGTTGAGAGAACACTTGTCATGGGATGGGTTGGCAGGGGGTTCTGATCCCTGTGTTCCTGCTACCTGCCATTAATTGGGCAGGGTTAATGCCCAGTTCCTCCTTGGTTCCTCCTGCTGCAGGCTCTGAATCTCGTTTGGGCTTTTTAGGGGTGAGATTAAAGGGATTTTTCCTCTCCGGGGATGCTCTCCCATGGCACATTCCCCAGTGCTGCTGTCAGGCCCCTTACCCACCCTCTGCCTCTCTGTAAGTCTGTCCCTGCGGGGAAGTTTCAAACCACAGATGCCTTTTTTTAATTCATTCCTCCCTGGGGTCCCCGCGGGGGCTGGAGGAGCCGGGTGGCCCCGATTCCCCCCGGATTCCCTGGGAGGGACAAAAAGCCCCGGGTGCCGGTGGCTGATTCCAGTGGCCGTGTCCCAGGCGGGTGCGAGAATGGCTCTTTGTTCCCTGTTTCTAATTGCTGGGCTCGAGCAGCTCGTTAACAGCTCTCCCTGTGCCCTCCGGTCCCTGCGGCCGCCGCTCGGGGGGAACCCCCGGGGGGACGTGTCGGGGCTCAGCCTCTAGGGCGGATTTTGGGGTGACACATTAAACCGGCTCACAGTGAGCTTGAGGTGAAGCTGCCAGCGTTGCTCAGCTCTTTATGCAACCGGGGGGGGACCCAAGGGGTGCCCACGGGCTGTTCGTGGCCCGAGCAGACAATCCATCAGGAGACATCTAGAGTCTCCCCTGCAAACTCTTTTCTGCTGGCAGGAACCTCTTGGTTTTATGGGCGCCGGGGACGGTACCAGCCCCACATCCATGTGCAGTAAGTTTGGGAAGCGCCGGAGGACACGCGGTTTGTTTGCTCTGAGCCCAAAGCATCGCACGGGGTCAGGGCTGGGTTCCTTCCCACGGTGCCCCGACTGGCCTGGGGCAGAGCAGAGCCCAGCCCTGTCCACACCGACCTGGGAGCACAATCAGCCCTTTGGGAAGCTCCATATGAATGACTGGGGAACAAGTTTTGGACTCGTTCGCGGAGGGAGCTTGAATTTGCATTTGAAAACTGTGGAGGAGCCGGTGGTGCCGGCGGGGGGACGGGAGCACTGGCCGGCTGCTATCAATGGGAAACTGTTCTGTCGAACGCTGCCGGGGCCAAAAAATGTGAACTCTGCAGATTGCTGGCTCTGTTCGCGGGCAGCAGCGCTGGCTCCCGTGCCGGCACCCGGCGGCTCCGCTCCCGGCCATCGACGGAAGCTGCTTTTCCTTCGCTGCCAGGGTTCTGTAAAGACGGGGCGGATGGGGGAGTGCCCGGCATGTGAAACGGGGGGGATTCCGCTCGCTGCACTCGGGAGCTGGGGATGCTGCTTGTGCTCTCTGCTCCTTATCAGCCCGACCATCAGTTCGCCTTCACGCTGGGAGTGGAGCTGAGTCCGGATGCACTCGTGGCACCTCAGGCCCCCCTGTGCAAACCTGCCTGTCCGTGTCCCAGTCCCAGGCTGCAGCACCCCGGGAGGCATCACCCTGGTTAATAAATGCTCCTTTTTTGCCTCTTTTCCCAGCCTGTTTCCCACCACTCCCCCTTTACATCAGCGGGATGACCTGTCCCCAGCATCCCCCCACCCCGTGCTGCCCACCCTTCACCCTCCCTCGCCAGCTCCCATGGGTGCTCTTGCTAGAGATGAGGCTTTTGGGTCTTCTTGAGCCCCAGAGAAAATGAACCATGCCCAGTTCAGGGGGGGTGGCAGCAGAGCCAGGGGCACCCAGACATGCTTGGAGGGGCACCCAGAGGTGCTATGAGAGCACCCAGAGATGCTGGGGGGGCACACAGGGATGCTGGGGGGACACACAGGGATGCTGGGGGGACACACAGGGATGCTGGGGGGGGGGCTGTGCAGGGAACTGGGATGAGCTGGGCCCAGCAGCTTGCCTCAGTGCAATGTGTGCACAAATAAAACCCTGGAGAGCCGGCAGTGAACTGGAAATAATGGCATTACAAGCGCTTCCTCGCTTCTCTTTGGGCTGGATGAGGCTTTCTGAGGCCGGCAGAAGGGAAGCAGCACATGGGGCTTTGCTCCTGGTTTGAGCACGGCTCTGGAGGTGAGGGGGAAAGCACACGGTGGCTTGGCAGGAGAGCACAGGGGCAGGGACAGGGACCTGGTGAGGTCCTCACCTCCATCCTGGCATCCACGTGCTGGCCAGCACCCCAGGGTCTGCACCCACGGACACCCCCTGCTTGGGAAAGCCCCACTGCCACCCGCTGTGTCCCAGCGTGGGCAGGAGGAGTATCCTGGGCAGAAAGCAGAGGGAATGGGAGGACAAGAAGGCAAATGGTAAAATGTGTTTTCTTTGTTTCCTCTCTTTCTCCTTTTGGCAGCAGAGGCGTGAGGGCCCCCAGGCAGGATGCCGCTGGTGAAGAGGAACATCGAGCCCCGGCACCTGTGCCGGGGGGCTCTGCCCGATGGGGTGACCAGTGAGCTGGAGTGTGTCACCAACAGCACCCTGGCTGCCATCATCAAGCAGCTGGGCAGCCTCAGTAAGTTGTGGCATGGCAGTCCCCCAGCGTGGGACGGTGGTGGGGCGGTGGGTTGATGGTTGGATGCTGCAGATGCTTCCTCTGGTTCCAAACACAGAGAAACGGGGGCTATGTGAGAGCCATGTGGGCTGCAGCCCCTGCTCATTCAGTGGGAATTATTCAGCTAATTTAAAGTAGAGGGGGCTTAGCGCCAAGCCCAAACTGGGGATTTTTTAAGACATTTTAGGGCCCATTTTTGTCCCACAGCTGGTCTGTGCAGTGGGGGACAGAAAGGCTTTGTGAGCCTCTTGCTTCTTCACTTGGCCAGGAATAGGAAAATCAGGTGAAGATCTAAAATACTACTCCAACCTATGCATTTTAATGTGAGAGCTTTATGAGGAAGAGAGGTCTATATAAAAGGTCTAAATCCTCAGCTGTCTTCCTTCCCTGAGACTGATCTCAGCAGAAAAGGAGTGGACAAGAGCACTGCACTCCAGTGTGAAGGTTTAATAGGGACAACCTCATTCACTGCTGAATATCCAATTAAAATAGAGAGGGAAGCCCAGGTTCTTCAGGGCTCCCCCTCTTCTCTCCCACTCCAGAACTAGATTCTTCTCTAAAATACTCCCAGAAAAATAAACCCTATATTTATGGAGCTGCTGGAAGTGACTTGGGTGCTCAGGCCATGGGTAACCTGTCCAGAGGAAAAAGAAATCAAATACAAATGACTGAGTTGGGTGAATGGTCTGAGGAGGTATTAAAGGTACCTTGATTTTGGGTGCTGTTTGATATGTGGGTTTGGAGGAAACCCTGAGGATCTGGGGTGCTGGGATGGGATGGGTGCTGGGATGGGTGCTGGGATGGGATAGGGACTGGGCTGGGGTATGGGATAGGAAGGGATGGGATGGATGCTGTAGCCTACAGGTGTCAGCAATGCTCTGCCAGACTCCTTGCTCAGCCCCACGGTAGGAACAGCCCTAATAAAGAGCTGCTGTAGCAATGCATGGAGTGCTGCAGGAAAACAACTGCTAAAGTTACTATAAAGTTAATATGAAGTTATTAAGAAGTTAAACAAGTCACAGCTTCTCCCTGCTGTGGAACTCTCCCCTCTGCCCTGCTCCTGGTTTCCCACCTTAAAGGGTTGGCTTTCCACAGGCCATGCTGTGTGATGGTCATTCTCTTGGCTCATCTGTCCTGGTGCATCCAAAGGCTTTTTGGGGCACTGTGAATGTTCTGTGCCCCCGTGGGTACCACTCACTGGAAAGGATGCTTGAGTGTGTTTGTGGGGGTGGTATTTCTGCTCCCCTCCCTCTCTGCAGGGCTTTGGGAGAGGGTGAGGCTCAGCTCCCTAAAAAATCAGGGCTGTGAAGAGCATGGAGCCACTGGAGAGGTGAGTGTGCAGGGGATGGGCTGGTGATGGGCACGGTGTCCCCTGCCAGGCAGGCACGCCGAGGACATCTTCGGGGAGCTGTTCAACGAGGCCAACAGCTTCTACATGAGGATGAACTCGCTGCAGGAGAGGGTGGACCTGCTGGTCATCAAGGTGACGCAGTTGGATTCCACTGTGGAGGAAGGTGAGGGCCCGAGGCTGTTTTGGGGTGACAGCCAGGGCACGTTCTTATGGCTGGACCACCCGCCATGCCTTGTTCGGGGGGGCTGAGGCCACCCCTGCATCCCTTCCCCTTGCTGTGCCCACAGTTTCACTGCAGGACATCAACATGAGGAAAGCCTTCAAGAGCTCCACGGTGCAGAACCAGCAGGTTGTGTCTCGCAACTCCATCCCCAACCCGGTGATGGAGATGTACCAGCGCTGCGACAAACCCCCGCCCCTCAACATCCTCACGCCCTACAGGTACAGGCACATCTCCTCTGGGGGGAGCAAGGGGGTCCCAGGAGGTTCTTGGGAGCCCTTCCCAAGAGAGGCATCAGGTTTGCACCCCATTTGCTGTTTGATGAGGCCTGAGAGGCCAATTTCTGCAGTTGCTGTGCTGCCACCCCTGCTGTGAGGGCGGCTGGGATGGGTGACCCCCCAGTGGTACTACAGGTAGTGACCTCTGGGTTGGACACGTTCCTGGTGGGACAGCAGCTTTATGGTCGTGGCTGTACCAAAGCCCATGTGCAGGAGAACGGGTGTCTTCTCCTGTGACTGATAACTTCTCTCCTCCCTTCCCAATGCTCAGGGATGACAAAAAGGATGGCCTCAAATTCTACACCGACCCCTCCTACTTCTTCAACTTGTGGAAGGAGAAAATGTTGCAGGCAACAGAAGATAAGAGAAAGGAGAAGCGCAGACAGAAGGTAACGGGCAGGTGGGGGAAGCTGGGGGACTGGAGCTGGGGTTGCCTGGGATCTGGGGAATGATCACCTTCCTGTGCATCCTGGTGCATCTCCTGGGGCTGGAGGATGCTCCCTGGGCACTGCTCCTGGTCCAGAGGAGCCGTGCTGGAGGTGGAGCTGTGGCTCTGTGTGCCCGCAGGAGCAGCGGCTGGTGGAGGACTCCACCCGGGAGGTGAAGAAAGTGAGGAAAGCCCGGAACCGGCGGCTGGAGTGGAACATGATGGCGTATGATAAAGAGTTCCGGCCCGATAACAGGTTCTCACCATCCCCCTATCACATGGCCTCATCGGAAGGATCACTGTCCCCAGATAATAGGCAGGTTCTACCTACTGCACGTTCAGCTCACCGGCTCTGCTTGGCTTTGCTCTGCTCCGTCTGTGGGGGTTCGTGTTCCCGCAGCAGGGTTGGGGTGATAAGCTGTAAGCCCGTGGTAGCATCATGGTAGATGGTGCCCCCAGGGTGTCATCCTGGACCTCAGGAGCAGCCTTGGCACTGGGGGAAAATCGGGGCACTTTCCATCTAGCAGCTACGGGCAGAGAGAGTGGTTCAGCTGTGCTGGTGTCCCCCTCCCCTCTGCTGTCCTGAACATCTCTATTTTTGTGGTTGTTTTTTGTTTCGTTGGCTCAACCCCGAAACACTCCCGTCCCCCCCCCCCCCCGACCCCCCCCCCCGCCAAGAGTACAACAGTGGGGTTTCTCCGTGCTGCAGATCCTACGCGTCAGACGCGGCCGACCACTCGTACCCGGCGAGCCCCAACCACCCCGCGCAGCTGCTGGCCCCGGCGGCCCACCTGGCCCCGGCGGAGCACAAGGAGGGCGTGCTGGCCCCCCCCAACCCCCAGGAGCACGTGTACCGCCCAGCCCCGGGCAGCCGCCAGAACAGCCTCAACCGGCTGCAGCAGCCGCACGCGCCGCCGCCCGAGGCTGTGCTCAACGGGCCCAGACCCCACCTCGTCAAGGAGTACGGGTAGGGCTCCAGCCCTCTGTCGGGGTGCAGGGGTGCCCAGGGGAAGGGAGCCTTAGTGGGGGGCCTGACCCTCTGTTTTCTGGGCTGAGGTAGCAAGGAGAGCTCTCCCCTGTAGATGCTGTGGTCCGAAAGTGAGATTCAAATTGGTCAGGAGTGCTTTTGGGGTAACCTCATCTCAGGGAAAAACAGGGCTGGGGGGGTTTTCCCCTGGGGTGTTGGCCACCTTCCTACCTCCTCATCCCCCATAGTCCTTCCTGCTGGCAGAGTCCTCCCACCTCTCTCTGGCCCTGGGGGGCCAGACCTTACATGGGGGTTCAGAGTAAACCAAGCCAGAGAGGAGCCTGTTGAGTGCCGGGGTTGGTGATGGATGCTGGGATGAGTGATGGGATGGGGCAAGGATGTTGGGTGGTGGGTGATGGGATGGGTGATGGGATGGGTGAAGGATGATAGGTGTTGGGTGCCGGGGTGGGTGATGGATGCTAGGATGGGTGATAGGATAGGTGAAGGATAATAGGTGATGGGTGCTGGGATGGGTGAAGGATGATGGGTGATGGGTGCTGGGATGGGTGAAGGATGATGGGTGATGGGTGCTGGGATGGGTGAAGGATGATGGGTGATGGGTGCTGGGATGGGTGAAGGATAATGGGTGATGGGTGCTGGGATGGGTGAAGGATGATGGGTGATGGGTGCTGGGATGGGTGAAGGAT